>NW_026776553.1:0-68663 GCF_030936135.1 Gavia stellata
TGTTGAGCTCTGGCCAGATTGAGCAGGAGAGGCTGTGTACGTTGGAAGTTTTAGTAGGCTAAACAAGTTCAGAGGCCAAGTGTTTGTGGTTCGTTTGAGAGGTTACCAGTGGGAGATGAGGACCAGCAAGAGCTTTCAGGGCTGGCACCTTTAGTGTAGGAGCAATCGCTGGACGTTCACAATTTCGGTGTTGAGCTCTGGCCAGATTGAGCAGGAGAGGCTGTGTACGTTGGAAGTTTTAGTAGGCTAAACAAGTTCAGAGGCCAAGTGTTTGTGGTTCGTTTGAGAGGTTACCAGTGGGAGATGAGGACCAGCAAGAGCTTTCAGGGCTGGCACCTTTAGTGTAGGAGCAATCCCTGGACGTTCGCAACATCAGTGTTGAATTTTGGGCAGATTGAGCAGGAGAGGCTGTGTACGTTGGAAGTTTTAGTAGGCTAAACAAGTTCAGAGGCCAAGTGTTTGTGGTTCGTTTGAGAGGTTACCAGTGGGAGATGAGGACCAGCAAGAGCTTTCAGGGCTGGCACCTTTAGTGTAGGAGAAATGGCTGGACGTTCGCAATTTCGGTGTTGAGCTCTGGCCAGATTGAGCAGGAGAGGCTGTGTACGTTGGAAGTTTTAGTAGGCTAAACAAGTTCGGAGGCCAAGTGTTTGTGGTTCGTTTGAGAGGTTACCAGTGGAGATGAGGACCAGCAAGAGCTTTCAGGGCTGGCACCTTTAGTGTAGGAGCAATCCCTGGACGTTCACAATATCAGCGTTGAATTTTGGGCAGATTGAGCAGGAGAGGCTGTGTACGTTGGAAGTTTTAGTAGGCTAAACAAGTTCAGAGGCCAAGTGTTTGTGGTTCGTTTGAGAGGTTACCAGTGGGAGATGAGGACCAGCAAGAGCTTTCAGGGCTGGCACCTTTAGTGTAGGAGCAATCGCTGGACGTTCGCAATTTCGGTGTTGAGCTCTGGCCAGATTGAGCAGGAGAGGCTGTGTTCGTTGGAAGTTTTAGTAGGCTAAACAAGTTCAGAGGCCAAGTGTTTGTGGTTCGTTTGAGAGGTTACCAGTGGGAGATGAGGACCAGCAAGAGCTTTCAGGGCTGGCACCTTTAGTGTAGGAGCAATCGCTGGACGTTCGCAATTTCGGTGTTGAGCTCTGGCCAGATTGAGCAGGAGAGGCTGTGTACGTTGGAAGTTTTAGTAGGCTAAACAAGTTCAGAGCCCAAGTGTTTGTGGTTCATTTGAGAGGTTACCAGTGGGAGATGAGACCAGCAAGAGCTTTCAGGGCTGGCACCTTTAGTGTAGGAGCAATCGCTGGACGTTCGCAATTTCGGTGTTGAATTTTGGGCAGATTGAGCAGGAGAGGCTGTGTACGTTGGAAGTTTAGTAGGCTAAACAAGTTCAGAGGCCAAGTGTTTGTGGTTCGTTTGAGAGGTTACCAGTGGGAGATGAGGACCAGCAAGAGCTTTCAGGGCTGGCACCTTTAGTGTAGGAGCAATCGCTGGACGTTCGCAATTTCGGTGTTGAGCTCTGGCCAGATTGAGCAGGAGAGGCTGTGTACGTTGGAAGTTTTAGTAGGCTAAACAAGTTCAGAGGCCAAGTGTTTGTGGTTCGTTTGAGAGGTTACCAGTGGGAGATGAGGACCAGCAAGAGCTTTCAGGGCTGGCACCTTTAGTGTAGGAGCAATCGCTGGACGTTCGCAATTTCGGTGTTGAGCTCTGGCCAGATTGAGCAGGAGAAGCTGTATACGTTGGAAGTTTTAGTAGGCTAAACAAGTTCAGAGGCCAAGTGTTTGTGGTTCGTTTGAGAGGTTACCAGTGGGAGATGAGGACCAGCAAAGAGCTTTCAGGGCTGGCACCTTTAGTGTAGGAGCAATCCCCGGACGTTCGCAACATCGGTGTTGAATTTTGGGCAGATTGAGCAGGAGAGGCTGTGTGCGTTGGAAGTTTTAGTAGGCTAAACAAGTTCAGAGGCCAAGTGTTTGTGGTTCGTTTGAGAGGTTACCAGTGGGAGATGAGGACCAGCAAGAGCTTTCAGGGCTGGCACCTTTACTGTAGGAGCAATCCCTGGACGTTCACATCATCGGTGTTGAGCTCTGGCCAGATTGAGCAGGAGAGGCTGTGTACGTTGGAAGTTTTAGTAGGCTAAACAAGTTCAGAGGCCAAGTGTTTGTGGTTCGTTTGAGAGGTTACCAGTGGGAGATGAGGACCAGCAAGAGCTTTCAGGGCTGGCACCTTTAGTGTAGGAGCAATCGCTGGACGTTCGCAATTTCGGTGTTGAGCTCTGGCCAGATTGAGCAGGAGAGGCTGTGTACGTTGGAAGTTTTAGTAGGCTAAACAAGTTCAGAGGCCAAGTGTTTGTGGTTCGTTTGAGAGGTTACCAGTGGGAGATGAGGACCAGCAAGAGCTTTCAGGGCTGGCACCTTTAGTGTAGGAGCAATCGCTGGACGTTCGCAATTTCGGTGTTGAGCTCTGGCCAGATTGAGCAGGAGAGGCTGTGTACGTTGGAAGTTTTAGTAGGCTAAACAAGTTCAGAGGCCAAGTGTTTGTGGTTCGTTTGAGAGGTTACCAGTGGGAGATGAGGACCAGCAAGAGCTTTCAGGGCTGGCACCTTTAGTGTAGGAGCAATTGCTGGACGTTCGCAATTTCGGTGTTGAGCTCTGGCCAGATTGAGCAGGAGAGGCTGTGTACGTTGGAAGTTTTAGTAGGCTAAACAAGTTCAGAGCCCAAGTGTTTGTGGTTCATTTGAGAGGTTACCAGTGGGAGATGAGGACCAGCAAGAGCTTTCAGGGCTGGCACCTTTAGTGTAGGAGCAATCGCTGGACGTTCGCAATTTCGGTGTTGAATTTTGGGCAGATTGAGCAGGAGAGGCTGTGTACGTTGGAAGTTTTAGTAGGCTAAACAAGTTCAGAGGCCAAGTGTTTGTGGTTCGTTTGAGAGGTTACCAGTGGGAGATGAGGACCAGCAAGAGCTTTCAGGGCTGGCACCTTTAGTGTAGGAGCAATCGCTGGACGTTCGCAATTTCGGTGTTGAGCTCTGGCCAGATTGAGCAGGAGAGGCTGTGTACGTTGGAAGTTTTAGTAGGCTAAACAAGTTCAGAGGCCAAGTGTTTGTGGTTCGTTTGAGAGGTTACCAGTGGGAGATGAGGACCAGCAAGAGCTTTCAGGGCTGGCACCTTTAGTGTAGGAGCAATCGCTGGACGTTCGCAATTTCGGTGTTGAGCTCTGGCCAGATTGAGCAGGAGAAGCTGTGTACGTTGGAAGTTTTAGTAGGCTAAACAAGTTCAGAGGCCAAGTGTTTGTGGTTCGTTTGAGAGGTTACCAGTGGGAGATGAGGACCAGCAAGAGCTTTCAGGGCTGGCACCTTTAGTGTAGGAGCAATCCCCGGACGTTCGCAACATCGGTGTTGAATTTTGGGCAGATTGAGCAGGAGAGGCTGTGTGCGTTGGAAGTTTTAGTAGGCTAAACAAGTTCAGAGGCCAAGTGTTTGTGGTTCGTTTGAGAGGTTACCAGTGGGAGATGAGGACCAGCAAGAGCTTTCAGGGCTGGCACCTTTAGTGTAGGAGCAATCGCTGGACGTTCACATCATCGGTGTTGAGCTCTGGCCAGATTGAGCAGGAGAGGCTGTGTACGTTGGAAGTTTTAGTAGGCTAAACAAGTTCAGAGGCCAAGTGTTTGTGGTTCGTTTGAGAGGTTACCAGTGGAGATGAGGACCAGCAAGAGCTTTCAGGCTGGCACCTTTAGTGTAGGAGCAATCCCTGGACGTTCGCAATTTCGGTGTTGAGCTCTGGCCAGATTGAGCAGGAGAGGCTGTGTACGTTGGAAGTTTTAGTAGGCTAAACAAGTTCAGAGGCCAAGTGTTTGTGGTTCGTTTGAGAGGTTACCAGTGGGAGATGAGGACCAGCAAGAGCTTTCAGGGCTGGCACCTTTAGTGTAGGAGCAATCGCTGGACGTTCGCAATTTCGGTGTTGAATTTTGGGCAGATTGAGCAGGAGAGGCTGTGTACGTTGGAAGTTTTAGTAGGCTAAACAAGTTCAGAGGCCAAGTGTTTGTGGTTCGTTTGAGAGGTTACCAGTGGGAGATGAGGACCAGCAAGAGCTTTCAGGGCTGGCACCTTTAGTGTAGGAGCAATCGCTGGACGTTCGCAATTTCGGTGTTGAGCTCTGGCCAGATTGAGCAGGAGAGGCTGTGTACGTTGGAAGTTTTAGTAGGCTAAACAAGTTCAGAGGCCAAGTGTTTGTGGTTCGTTTGAGAGGTTACCAGTGGGAGATGAGGACCAGCAAGAGCTTTCAGGGCTGGCACCTTTAGTGTAGGAGCAATCGCTGGACGTTCGCAATTTCGGTGTTGAGCTCTGGCCAGATTGAGCAGGAGAAGCTGTGTACGTTGGAAGTTTTAGTAGGCTAAACAAGTTCAGAGGCCAAGTGTTTGTGGTTCGTTTGAGAGGTTACAGTGGGAGATGAGGACCAGCAAGAGCTTTCAGGGCTGGCACCTTTAGTGTAGGAGCAATCGCTGGACGTTCGCAATTTCGGTGTTGAGCTCTGGCCAGATTGAGCAGGAGAGGCTGTGTACGTTGGAAGTTTTAGTAGGCTAAACAAGTTCAGAGGCCAAGTGTTTGTGGTTCGTTTGAGAGGTTACCAGTGGGAGATGAGGACCAGCAAGAGCTTTCAGGGCTGGCACCTTTAGTGTAGGAGCAATCGCTGGACGTTCGCAATTTGGTGTTGAGCTCTGGCCAGCTTGAGCAGGAGAGGCTGTGTACGTTGGAAGTTTTAGTAGGCTAAACAAGTTCAGAGGCCAAGTGTTTGTGGTTCGTTTGAGAGGTTACCAGTGGGAGATGAGGACCAGCAAGAGCTTTCAGGGCTGGCACCTTTAGTGTAGGAGCAATCGCTGGACGTTCGCAATTTCGGTGTTGAGCTCTGGCCAGATTGAGCAGGTGAGGCTCTGTACGTTAGAAGTTTTAGTAGGCTAAACAAGTTCAGAGGCCAAGTGTTTGTGGTTCGTTTGAGAAGTTACCAGTGGGAGATGAGGACCAGCAAGAGCTTTCAGGGCTGGCACCTTTAGTGTAGGAGCAATCGCTGGACGTTCGCAATTTCGGTCTTGAGGTCTGGCCAGATTGAGCGGAGAGGGCTGTGTACGTTGGAAGTTTTAGTAGGCTAAACAAGTTCAGAGGCCAAGTGTTTGTGGTTCGTTTGAGAGGTTACCAGTGGGAGATGAGGACCAGCAAGAGCTTTCAGGGCTGGCACCTTTAGTGTAGGAGCAATCGCTGGACGTTCGCAATTTCGGTGTTGAGCTCTGGCCAGATTGAGCAGGAGAGGCAGTGTACGTTGGAAGTTTTAGTAGGCTAAACAAGTTCAGAGGCCAAGTGTTTGTGGTTCGTTTGAGAGGTTACCAGTGGAGATGAGGACCAGCAAGAGCTTTCAGGGCTGGCACCTTTAGTGTAGGAGCAATCGCTGGACGTTCGCAATCTCGGTGTTGAGCTGTGGCCAGATTTCAGCAGGAGAGGCTGTGTACGTTGGAAGTTTTAGTAGGCTAAACAAGTTCAGAGGCCAAGTGTTTGTGGTTCGTTTGAGAGGTTACCAGTGGGAGATGAGGACCAGCAAGAGCTTTCAGGGCTGGCACCTTTAGTGTAGGAGCAATCGCTGGACGTTCGCAATTTCGGTGTTGAGCTCTGGCCAGATTGAGCAGGAGAGGCTGTGTACGTTGGAAGTTTTAGTAGGCTAAACAAGTTCAGAGGCCAAGTGTTTGTGGTTCGTTTGAGAGGTTACCAGTGGGAGATGAGGACCAGCAAGAGCTTTCAGGGCTGGCACCTTTAGTGTAGGAGCAATCGCTGGACGTTCGCAATTTCGGTGTTGAGCTCTGGCCAGATTGAGCAGGAGAGGCTGTGTACGTTGGAAGTTTTAGTAGGCTAAACAAGTTCAGAGGCCAAGTGTTTGTGGTTCGTTTGAGAGGTTACCAGTGGGAGATGAGGACCAGCAAGAGCTTTCAGGGCTGGCACCTTTAGTGTAGGAGCAATCCCTGGACGTTCACAACATCGGTGTTGAGCTCTGGCCAGATTGAGCAGGAGAGGCTGTGTACGTTGGAAGTTTTAGTAGGCTAAACAAGTTCAGAGGCCAAGTGTTTGTGGTTCGTTTGAGAGGTTACCAGTGGGAGATGAGGACCAGCAAGACCTTTCAGGCTGGCACCTTTAGTGTAGGAGCAATCACTGGACGTTCACAACATCGGTGTTGAATTTTGGGCAGATTGAGCAGGAGAGGCTGTGTACGTTGGAAGTTTTAGTAGGCTAAACAAGTTCAGAGGCCAAGTGTTTGTGGTTCGTTTGAGAGGTTACCAGTGGGAGATGAGGACCAGCAAGAGCTTTCAGGGCTGGCACCTTTAGTGTAGGAGCAATCCCTGGACGTTCACAACATCGGTGTTGAATTTTGGGCAGATTGAGCAGGAGAGGCTGTGTACGTTGGAAGTTTTAGTAGGCTAAACAAGTTCAGAGGCCAAGTGTTTGTGGTTCGTTTGAGAGGTTACCAGTGGGAGATGAGGACCAGCAAGAGCTTTCAGGGCTGGCACCTTTAGTGTAGGAGCAATCGCTGGACGTTCGCAATTTCGGTGTTGAGCTGTGGCCAGATTGAGCAGGAGAGGCTGTGTACGTTGGAAGTTTTAGTAGGCTAAACAAGTTCAGAGGCCAAGTGTTTGTGGTTCGTTTGAGAGGTTACCAGTGGGAGATGAGGACCAGCAAGAGCTTTCAGGGCTGGCACCTTTAGTGTAGGAGCAATCGCTGGACGTTCGCAATTTTGGTGTTGAGCTCTGGCCAGATTGAGCAGGAGAGGCTGTGTACGTTGGAAGTTTTAGTAGGCTAAACAAGTTCAGAGGCCAAGTGTTTGTGGTTCGTTTGAGATGTTACCAGTGGGAGATGAGGACCAGCAAGAGCTTTCAGGGCTGACACCTTTAGTGTAGGAGCAATCGCTGGACGTTCGCAATCTCGGTGTTGAGCTCTGGCCAGATTGAGCAGGAGAGGCTGTGTACGTTGGAAGTTTTAGTAGGCTAAACAAGTTCAGAGGCCAAGTGTTTGTGGTTCGTTTGAGAGGTTACCAGTGGGAGATGAGGACCAGCAAGAGCTTTCAGGGCTGGCACCTTTAGTGTAGGAGCCATCCCTGGACGTTCACAGCATCGGTGTTGAGCTCTGGCCAGATTGAGCAGGAGAGGCAGTGTACGTTGGAAGTTTTAGTAGGCTAAACAAGTTCAGAGGCCAAGTGTTTGTGGTTCGTTTGAGAGGTTACCAGTGGGAGATGAGGACCAGCAAGAGCTTTCAGGGCTGACCCCTTTAGTGTAGGAGCAATCGCTGGACGTTCGCAATCTCGGTGTTGAGCTCTGGCCAGATTGAGCAGGAGAGGCTGTGTACGTTGGAAGTTTTAGTAGGCTAAACAAGTTCAGAGCCCAAGTGTTTGTGGTTCGTTTGAGAGGTTACCAGTGGGAGATGAGGACCAGCAAGAGCTTTCAGGGCTGGCACCTTTAGTGTAGGAGCAATCCTGGACGTTCACATCATCGGTGTTGAATTTTGGGCAGATTGAGCAGGAGAGGCTGTGTACGTTGGAAGTTTTAGTAGGCTAAACAAGTTCAGAGGCCAAGTGTTTGTGGTTCGTTTGAGAGGTTACCAGTGGGAGATGAGGACCAGCAAGAGCTTTCAGGGCTGGCACCTTTAGTGTAGGAGCAATCCCTGGACGTTCACAACATCGGTGTTGAATTTTGGGCAGATTGAGCAGGAGAGGCTGTGTACGTTGGAAGTTTTAGTAGGCTAAACAAGTTCAGAGGCCAAGTGTTTGTGGTTCGTTTGAGAGGTTACCAGTGGGAGATGAGGACCAGCAAGAGCTTTCAGGGCTGGCACCTTTAGTGTAGGAGCAATCCCTGGACGTTCGCAATTTCGGTGTTGAGCTCTGGCCAGATTGAGCAGGAGAGGCTGTGTACGTTGGAAGTTTTAGTAGGCTAAACAAGTTCAGAGCCCAAGTGTTTGTGGTTCGTTTGAGAGGTTACCAGTGGGAGATGAGGACCAGCAAGAGCTTTCAGGGCTGGCACCTTTAGTGTAGGAGCAATTGCTGGATGTTCGCAATTTTGGTGTTGAGCTCTGGCCAGATTGAGCAGGAGAGGCTGTGTACGTTGGAAGTTTTAGTAGCCTAAACAAGTTCAGAGGCCAAGTGTTTGTCGTTCGTTTGAGAGGTTACCAGTGGGAGATGAGGACCAGCAAGAGCTTTCAGGGCTGGCACCTTTAGTGTAGGAGCAATCGCTGGACGTTCGCAATTTCGGTGTTGAGCTCTGGCCAGATTGAGCAGGAGAGGCTGTGTACGTTGGAAGTTTTAGTAGGCTAAACAAGTTCAGAGGCCAAGTGTTTGTGGTTCGTTTGAGAGGTTACCAGTTGGAGATGAGGACCAGCAAGAGCTTTCAGGGGTGGCACCTTTAGTGTAGGAGCAATCGCTGGACGTTCGCAACATCGGTGTTGAATTTAGGGCAGATTGAGCAGGAGAGGCTGTGTACATTGGAAGTTTTAGTAGGCTAAACAAGTTCAGAGGCCAAGTGTTTGTGGTTCGTTTGAGAGGTTACCAGTGGGAGATGAGGACCAGCAAGAGCTTTCAGGGCTGGCACCTTTAGTGTAGGAGCAATTGCTGGATGTTCGCAATTTTGGTGTTGAGCTCTGGCCAGATTGAGCAGGAGAGGCTGTGTACGTTGGAAGTTTTAGTAGGCTAAACAAGTTCAGAGGCCAAGTGTGTGTGGTTCGTTTGAGAGGTTACCAGTGGGAGATGAGGACCAGCAAGAGCTTTCAGGGCTGGCACCTTTAGTGTAGGAGCAATCCCTGGACGTTCGCAATTTCGGTGTTGAGGTCTGGGCAGATTGAGCAGGAGAGGCTGTGTACGTTGGAAGTTTTAGTAGGCTAAACAAGTTCAGAGGCCAAGTGTTTGTGGTTCGTTTGAGAGGTTACCAGTGGGAGATGAGGACCAGCAAGAGCTTTCAGGGCTGGCACCTTTAGTGTAGGAGCAATCGCTGGACGTTCGCAATTTCGGTGTTGAGCTCTGGCCAGATTGAGCAGGAGAGGCTGTGTACATTGGAAGTTTTAGTAGGCTAAACAAGTTCAGAGGCCAAGTGTTTGTGGTTCGTTTGAGAGGTTACCAGTGGGAGATGAGGACCAGCAAGAGCTTTCAGGGCTGGCACCTTTAGTGTAGGAGCAATCGCTGGACGTTCGCAATTTCGGTGTTGAGCTCTGGCCAGATTGAGCAGGAGAGGCTGTGTACGTTGGAAGTTTTAGTAGGCTAAACAAGTTCAGAGGCCAAGTGTTTGTGGTTCGTTTGAGAGGTTACCAGTGGGAGATGAGGACCAGCAAGAGCTTTCAGGGCTGGCACCTTTAGTGTAGGAGCAATCCCTGGACGTTCACAACATCAGTGTTGAATTTCGGGCAGATTGAGCAGGAGAGGCTGTGTACGTTGGAAGTTTTAGTAGGCGAAACAAGTTCAGAGGCCAAGTGTTTGGTTCGTTTGAGAGGTTACCAGTGGGAGATGAGGACCAGCAAGAGCTTTCAGGGCTGGCACCTTTAGTGTAGGAGCAATCCCTGGACGTTCACAACATCGGTGTTGAGCTCTGGCCAGATTGAGCAGGAGAGGCTGTGTACGTTGGAAGTTTTAGTAGGCTAAACAAGTTCAGAGGCCAAGTGTTTGTGGTTCGTTTGAGAGGTTACCAGTGGGAGATGAGGACCAGCAAGAGCTTTCAGGGCTGGCACCTTTACTGTAGGAGCAATCGCTGGACGTTCGCAATTTCGGTGTTGAGCTCTGGCCAGATTGAGCAGGTGAGGCTCTGTACGTTAGAAGTTTTAGTAGGCTAAACAAGTTCAGAGGCCAAGTGTTTGTGGTTCGTTTGAGAAGTTACCAGTGGGAGATGAGGACCAGCAAGAGCTTTCAGGGCTGGCACCTTTAGTGTAGGAGCAATCGCTGGACGTTCGCAATTTCGGTCTTGAGGTCTGGCCAGATTGAGCGGGAGAGGCTGTGTACGTTGGAAGTTTTAGTAGGCTAAACAAGTTCAGAGGCCAAGTGTTTGTGGTTCGTTTGAGAGGTTACCAGTGGGAGATGAGGACCAGCAAGAGCTTTCAGGGCTGGCACCTTTAGTGTAGGAGCAATCGCTGGACGTTCGCAATTTCGGTGTTGAGCTCTGGCCAGATTGAGCAGGAGAGGCAGTGTACGTTGGAAGTTTTAGTAGGCTAAACAAGTTCAGAGGCCAAGTGTTTGTGGTTCGTTTGAGAGGTTACCAGTGGGAGATGAGGACAGCAAGAGCTTTCAGGGCTGGCACCTTTAGTGTAGGAGCAATCGCTGGACGTTCGCAATCTCGGTGTTGAGCTGTGGCCAGATTTCAGCAGGAGAGGCTGTGTACGTTGGAAGTTTTAGTAGGCTAAACAAGTTCAGAGGCCAAGTGTTTGTGGTTCGTTTGAGAGGTTGCCAGTGGGAGATGAGGACCAGCAAGAGCTTTCAGGGCTGGCACCTTTAGTGTAGGAGCAATCGCTGGACGTTCGCAATTTCGGTGTTGAATTTTGGGCAGATTGAGCAGGAGAGGCTGTGTACGTTGGAAGTTTTAGTAGGCTAAACAAGTTCAGAGGCCAAGTGTTTGTGGTTCGTTTGAGAGGTTACCAGTGGGAGATGAGGACCAGCAAGAGCTTTCAGGGCTGGCACCTTTAGTGTAGGAGCAATCGCTGGACGTTCGCAATTTCGGTGTTGAGCTCTGGGCAGATTGAGCAGGAGAGGCTGTGTACGTTGGAAGTTTTAGTAGGCTAAACAAGTTCAGAGGCAAGTGTTTGTGGTTCGTTTGAGAGGTTACCAGTGGGAGATGAGGACCAGCAAGAGCTTTCAGGGCTGGCACCTTTAGTGTAGGAGCAATCGCTGGACGTTCGCAATTTCGGTGTTGAATTTTGGGCAGATTGAGCAGGAGAGGCTGTGTACGTTGGAAGTTTTAGTAGGCTAAACAAGTTCAGAGGCCAAGTGTTTGTGGTTCGTTTGAGAGGTTACCAGTGGGAGATGAGGACCAGCAAGAGCTTTCAGGGCTGACACCTTTAGTGTAGGAGCAATCGCTGGACGTTCGCAATCTCGGTGTTGAGCTCTGGCCAGATTGAGCAGGAGAGGCAGTGTACGTTGGAAGTTTTAGTAGGCTAAACAAGTTCAGAGGCCAAGTGTTTGTGGTTCGTTTGAGAGGTTACCAGTGGGAGATGAGGACCAGCAAGAGCTTTCAGGGCTGGCACCTTTAGTGTAGGAGCCATCCCTGGACGTTCACAGCATCGGTGTTGAGCTCTGGCCAGATTGAGCAGGAGAGGCTGTGTACGTTGGAAGTTTTAGTAGGCTAAACAAGTTCAGAGGCCAAGTGTTTGTGGTTCGTTTGAGAGGTTACCAGTGGGAGATGAGGACCAGCAAGAGCTTTCAGGGCTGACACCTTTAGTGTAGGAGCAATCCCTGGACGTTCACAACATCGGTGTTGAATTTTGGGCAGATTGAGCAGGAGAGGCTGTGTACATTGGAAGTTTTAGTAGGCTAAACAAGTTCAGAGGCCAAGTGTTTGTGGTTCGTTTGAGAGGTTACCAGTGGGAGATGAGGACCAGCAAGAGCTTTCAGGGCTGGCACCTTTAGTGTAGGAGCAATCGCTGGACGTTCACAATTTCGGTGTTGAGCTCTGGCCAGATTGAGCAGGAGAGGCTGTGTACGTTGGAAGTTTTAGTAGGCTAAACAAGTTCAGAGGCCAAGTGTTTGTGGTTCGTTTGAGAGGTTACCAGTGGGAGATGAGGACCAGCAAGAGCTTTCAGGGCTGGCACCTTTAGTGTAGGAGCAATCGCTGGACGTTCGCAATTTCGGTGTTGAGCTCTGGCCAGCTTGAGCAGGAGAGGCTGTGTACGTTGGAAGTTTTAGTAGGCTAAACAAGTTCAGAGGCCAAGTGTTTGTGGTTCGTTTGAGAGGTTACCAGTGGGAGATGAGGACCAGCAAGAGCTTTCAGGGCTGGCACCTTTAGTGTAGGAGCAATCCCTGGACGTTCACAACATCGGTGTTGAATTTTGGGCAGATTGAGCAGGAGAGGCTGTGTACGTTGGAAGTTTTAGTAGGCTAAACAAGTTCAGAGGCCAAGTGTTTGTGGTTCGTTTGAGAGGTTACCAGTGGGAGATGAGACCAGCAAGAGCTTTCTGGGCTGGCACCTTTAGTGTAGGAGCAATCGCTGGACGTTCGCAATTTCGGTGTTGAGCTCTGGCCAGATTGAGCAGGTGAGGCTCTGTACGTTAGAAGTTTTAGTAGGCTAAACAAGTTCAGAGGCCAAGTGTTTGTGGTTCGTTTGAGAAGTTACCAGTGGGAGATGAGGACCAGCAAGAGCTTTCAGGGCTGGCACCTTTAGTGTAGGAGCAATCGCTGGAAGTTCGCAATTTCGGTCTTGAGGTCTGGCCAGATTGAGCGGGAGAGGCTGTGTACGTTGGAAGTTTTAGTAGGCTAAACAAGTTCAGAGGCCAAGTGTTTGTGGTTCGTTTGAGAGGTTACCAGTGGGAGATGAGGACCAGCAAGAGCTTTCAGGGCTGGCACCTTTAGTGTAGGAGCCATCCCTGGACGTTCACAGCATCGGTGTTGAGCTCTGGCCAGATTGAGCAGGAGAGGCTGTGTACGTTGGAAGTTTTAGTAGGCTAAACAAGTTCAGAGGCCAAGTGTTTGTGGTTCGTTTGAGAGGTTACCAGTGGGAGATGAGGACCAGCAAGAGCTTTCAGGGCTGACACCTTTAGTGTAGGAGCAATCCCTGGACGTTCACAACATCGGTGTTGAATTTTGGGCAGATTGAGCAGGAGAGGCTGTGTACATTGGAAGTTTTAGTAGGCTAAACAAGTTCAGAGGCCAAGTGTTTGTGGTTCGTTTGAGAGGTTACCAGTGGGAGATGAGGACCAGCAAGAGCTTTCAGGGCTGGCACCTTTAGTGTAGGAGCAATCGCTGGACGTTCACAATTTCGGTGTTGAGCTCTGGCCAGATTGAGCAGGAGAGGCTGTGTACGTTGGAAGTTTTAGTAGGCTAAACAAGTTCAGAGGCCAAGTGTTTGTGGTTCGTTTGAGAGGTTACCAGTGGGAGATGAGGACCAGCAAGAGCTTTCAGGGCTGGCACCTTAGTGTAGGAGCAATCGCTGGACGTTCGCAATTTCGGTGTTGAGCTCTGGCCAGGCTTGAGCAGGAGAGGCTGTGTACGTTGGAAGTTTTAGTAGGCTAAACAAGTTCAGAGGCAAGTGTTTGTGGTTCGTTTGAGAGGTTACCAGTGGGAGATGAGGACCAGCAAGAGCTTTCAGGGCTGGCACCTTTACTGTAGGAGCAATCCCTGGACGTTCACAACATCGGTGTTGAATTTTGGGCAGATTGAGCAGGAGAGGCTGTGTACGTTGGAAGTTTTAGTAGGCTAAACAAGTTCAGAGGCCAAGTGTTTGTGGTTCGTTTTAGAGGTTACCAGTGGGAGATGAGGACCAGCAAGAGCTTTCTGGGCTGGCACCTTTAGTGTAGGAGCAATCGCTGGACGTTCGCAATTTCGGTGTTGAGCTCTGGCCAGATTGAGCAGGTGAGGCTCTGTACGTTAGAAGTTTTAGTAGGCTAAACAAGTTCAGAGGCCAAGTGTTTGTGGTTCGTTTGAGAAGTTACCAGTGGGAGATGAGGACCAGCAAGAGCTTTCAGGCTGGCACCTTTAGTGTAGGAGCAATCGCTGGACGTTCGCAATTTCGGTCTTGAGGTCTGGCCAGATTGAGCGGGAGAGGCTGTGTACGTTGGAAGTTTTAGTAGGCTAAACAAGTTCAGAGGCCAAGTGTTTGTGGTTCGTTTGAGAGGTTACCAGTGGGAGATGAGGACCAGCAAGAGCTTTCAGGGCTGGCACCTTTAGTGTAGGAGCAATCGCTGGACGTTCGCAATTTCGGTGTTGAGCTCTGGCCAGATTGAGCAGGAGAGGCAGTGTACGTTGGAAGTTTTAGTAGGCTAAACAAGTTCAGAGGCCAAGTGTTTGTGGTTCGTTTGAGAGGTTACCAGTGGGAGATGAGGACCAGCAAGAGCTTTCAGGGCTGGCACCTTTAGTGTAGGAGCAATCCCTGGACGTTCGCAATTTCAGTGTTGAGCTGTGGCCAGATTTCAGCAGGAGAGGCTGTGTACGTTGGAAGTTTTAGTAGGCTAAACAAGTTCAGAGGCCAAGTGTTTGTGGTTCGTTTGAGAGGTTACCAGTGGGAGATGAGGACCAGCAAGAGCTTTCAGGGCTGGCACCTTTAGTGTAGGAGCAATCGCTGGACGTTCGCAATTTCGGTGTTGAGCTCTGGCCAGATTGAGCAGGAGAGGCTGTGTACGTTGGAAGTTTTAGTAGGCTAAACAAGTTCAGAGGCCAAGTGTTTGTGGTTCGTTTGAGAGGTTACCAGTGGGAGATGAGGACCAGCAAGAGCTTTCAGGGCTGGCACCTTTAGTGTAGGAGCAATCGCTGGACGTTCGCAATCTCGGTGTTGAGCTCTGGCCAGATTGAGCAGGAGAGGCTGTGTACGTTGGAAGTTTTAGTAGGCTAAACAAGTTCAGAGGCCAAGTGTTTGTGGTTCGTTTGAGAGGTTACCAGTGGGAGATGAGGACCAGCAAGAGCTTTCAGGGCTGGCACCTTTAGTGTAGGAGCAATCGCTGGACGTTCACAGCATCGGTGTTGAATTTTGGCCAGATTGAGCAGGAGAGGCTGTGTACGTTGGAAGTTTTAGTAGGCTAAACAAGTTCAGAGGCCAAGTGTTTGTGGTTCGTTTGAGAGGTTACCAGTGGGAGATGAGGACCAGCAAGAGCTTTCAGGGCTGACACCTTTAGTGTAGGAGCAATCGCTGGACGTTCGCAATCTCGGTGTTGAGCTCTGGCCAGATTGAGCAGGAGAGGCTGTGTACGTTGGAAGTTTTAGTAGGCTAAACAAGTTCAGAGGCCAAGTGTTTGTGGTTCGTTTGAGAGGTTACCAGTGGGAGATGAGGACCAGCAAGAGCTTTCAGGGCTGGCACCTTTAGTGTAGGAGCAATCCCTGGACGTTCACATCATCGGTGTTGAATTTTGGGCAGATTCAGCAGGAGAGGCTGTGTACGTTGGAAGTTTTAGTAGGCTAAACAAGTTCAGAGGCCAAGTGTTTGTGGTTCGTTTGAGAGGTTACCAGTGGGAGATGAGGAGCAGCAAGAGCTTTCAGGGCTGGCACCTTTAGTGTAGGAGCAATCGCTGGACGTTCGCAATTTCGGTGTTGAGCTCTGGCCATATTGAGCAGGAGAGGCTGTGTACGTTGGAAGTTTTAGTAGGCTAAACAAGTTCAGAGGCCAAGTGTTTGTGGTTCGTTTGAGAGGTTACCAGTGGGAGATGAGGACCAGCAAGAGCTTTCAGGGCTGGCACCTTTAGTGTAGGAGCAATCCCTGGACGTTCGCAATCTCGGTGTTGAGCTCTGGCCAGATTGAGCAGGAGAGGCTGTGTACGTTGGAAGTTTTAGTAGGCTAAACAAGTTCAGAGGCCAAGTGTTTGTGGTTCGTTTGAGAGGTTACCAGTGGGAGATGAGGACCAGCAAGAGCTTTCAGGGCTGGCACCTTTAGTGTAGGAGCCATCCCTGGACGTTCACAGCATCGGTGTTGAGCTCTGGCCAGATTGAGCAGGAGAGGCTGTGTACGTTGGAAGTTTTAGTAGGCTAAACAAGTTCAGAGGCCAAGTGTTTGTGGTTCGTTTGAGAGGTTACCAGTGGGAGATGAGGACCAGCAAGAGCTTTCAGGGCTGACACCTTTAGTGTAGGAGCAATCGCTGGACGTTCGCAATCTTCGGTGTTGAGCTCTGGCCAGATTGAGCAGGAGAGGCTGTGTACGTTGGAAGTTTTAGTAGGCTAAACAAGTTCAGAGGCCAAGTGTTGTGGTTCGTTTGAGAGGTTACCAGTGGGAGATGAGGACCAGCAAGAGCTTTCAGGGCTGGCACCTTTAGTGTAGGAGCAATCCCTGGACGTTCACATCATCGGTGTTGAATTTTGGGCAGATTGAGCAGGAGAGGCTGTGTACGTTGGAAGTTTTAGTAGGCTAAACAAGTTCAGAGGCCAAGTGTTTGTGGTTCGTTTGAGAGGTTACCAGTGGGAGATGAGGAGCAGCAAGAGCTTTCAGGGCTGGCACCTTTAGTGTAGGAGCAATCCCTGGACGTTCGCAATTTCGGTGTTGAGCTCTGGCCAGATTGAGCAGGAGAGGCTGTGTACGTTGGAAGTTTTAGTAGGCTAAACAAGTTCAGAGGCCAAGTGTTTGTGGTTCGTTTGAGAGGTTACCAGTGGGAGATGAGGACCAGCAAGAGCTTTCAGGGCTGGCACCTTTAGTGTAGGAGCAATCCCTGGACGTTCGCAATTTCGGTGTTGAGCTCTGGCCAGATTGAGCAGGAGAGGCTGTGTACGTTGGAAGTTTTAGTAGGCTAAACAAGTTCAGAGGCCAAGTGTTTGTGGTTCGTTTGAGAGGTTACCAGTGGGAGATGAGGACCAGCAAGAGCTTTCAGGGCTGGCACCTTTAGTGTAGGAGCAATCGCTGGACGTTCGCAATTCCGGTGTTGAGCTCTGGCCAGATTGAGCAGGAGAGGCTGTGTACGTTGAAGTTTTAGTAGGCTAAAGAAGTTCAGAGGCCAAGTGTTTGTGGTTCGTTTGAGAGGTTACCAGTGGGAGATGAGGACCAGCAAGAGCTTTCAGGGCTGGCACCTTTAGTGTAGGAGCAATCCTGGACGTTCACAACATCGGTGTTGAATTTTGGGCAGATTGAGCAGGAGAGGCTGTGTACGTTGGAAGTTTTAGTAGGCTAAACAAGTTCAGAGGCCAAGTGTTTGTGGTTCGTTTGAGAGGTTACCAGTGGGAGATGAGGACCAGCAAGAGCTTTCAGGGCTGGCACCTTTAGTGTAGGAGCAATCCCTGGACGGTCACAACATCGGTGTTGAGCTCTGGCCAGATTGAGCAGGAGAGGCTGTGTACGTTGGAAGTTTTAGTAGGCTAAACAAGTTCAGAGGCCAAGTGTTTGTGGTTCGTTTGAGAGGTTACCAGTGGGAGATGAGGACCAGCAAGAGCTTTCAGGGCTGGCACCTTTAGTGTAGGAGCAATCCTGGACGGTCACAACATCGGTGTTGAATTTTGGGCAGATTGAGCAGGAGAGGCTGTGTACGTTGGAAGTTTTAGTAGGCTAAACAAGTTCAGAGGCCAAGTGTTTGTGGTTCGTTTGAGAGGTTACCAGTGGGAGATGAGGACCAGCAAGAGCTTTCAGGGCTGACACCTTTAGTGTAGGAGCAATCGCTGGACGTTCGCAATTTCGGTGTTGAGCTCTGGCCAGATTGAGCAGGAGAGGCAGTGTACGTTGGAAGTTTTAGTAGGCTAAACAAGTTCAGAGGCCAAGTGTTTGTGGTTCGTTTGAGAGGTTACCAGTGGGAGATGAGGACCAGCAAGAGCTTTCAGGGCTGGCACCTTTAGTGTAGGAGCAATCCCTGGACGTTCACAACATCGGTGTGGAATTTTGGGCAGATTGAGCAGGAGAGGCTGTGTACGTTGGAAGTTTTAGTAGGCTAAACAAGTTCAGAGGCCAAGTGTTTGTGGTTCGTTTGAGAGGGTTACCAGTGGGAGATGAGGACCAGCAAGAGCTTTCAGGGCTGACACCTTTAGTGTAGGAGCAATCGCTGGACGTTCGCAATTTCGGTGTTGAGCTCTGGCCAGATTGAGCAGGTGAGGCTCTGTACGTTAGAAGTTTTAGTAGGGTAAACAAGTTCAGAGGCCAAGTGTTTGTGGTTCGTTTGAGAGGTTACCAGTGGGAGATGAGGACCAGCAAGAGCTTTCAGGGCTGGCACCTTTAGTGTAGGAGCAATCACTGGACGTTCGCAATTTCGGTCTTGAGGTCTGGCCAGATTGAGCAGGAGAGGCTGTGTACGTTGGAAGTTTTAGTAGGCTAAACAAGTTCAGAGGCCAAGTGTTTGTGGTTCGTTTGAGAGGTTACCAGTGGGAGATGAGGACCAGCAAGAGCTTTCAGGGCTGGCACCTTTAGTGTAGGAGCAATCGCTGGACGTTCACAATTTCGGTGTTGAGCTCTGGCCAGATTGAGCAGGAGGGGCTGTGTACGTTGAAGTTTTAGTAGGCTAAACAAGTTCAGAGGCCTAGTGTTTGTGGTTCGTTTGAGAGGTTACCAGTGGGAGATGAGGACCAGCAAGAGCTTTCAGGGCTGGCCCCTTTAGTGTAGGAGCAATCGCTGGACGTTCGCAATTTCGGTGTTGAGCTCTGGCCAGATTGAGCAGGAGAGGCTGTGTACGTTGGAAGTTTTAGTAGGCTAAACAAGTTCAGAGGCCAAGTGTTTGTGGTTCGTTTGAGAGGTTACCAGTGGGAGATGAGGACCAGCAAGAGCTTTCAGGGCTGGCACCTTTAGTGTAGGAGCAATCGCTGGCCGTTCGCAATTTCGGTGTTGAGGTCTGGGCAGATTGAACAGGAGAGGCTGTGTACGTTGGAAGTTTTAGTAGGCTAAACAAGTTCAGAGGCCAAGTGTTTGTGGTTCGTTTGAGAGGTTACCAGTGGGAGATGAGGACCAGCAAGAGCTTTCAGGGCTGGCACCTTTAGTGTAGGAGCAATCGCTGGACGTTCGCAATTTCGGTGTTGAGCTCTGGCCAGATTGAGCAGGAGAGGCTGTGTACGTTGGAAGTTTTAGTAGGCTAAACAAGTTCAGAGGCCAAGTGTTTGTGGTTCGTTTGAGAGGTTACCAGTGGGAGATGAGGACCAGCAAGAGCTTTCAGGGCTGGCACCTTTAGTGTAGGAGCAATCCCTGGACGTTCACAACATCGGTGTTGAATTTTGGGCAGATTGAGCAGGAGAGGCTGTGTACGTTGGAAGTTTTAGTAGGCTAAACAAGTTCAGAGGCCAAGTGTTTGTGGTTCGTTTGAGAGGTTACCAGTGGGAGATGAGGACCAGCAAGAGCTTTCAGGGCTGGCACCTTTAGTGTAGGAGCAATCCCTGGACGTTCACAACATCGGTGTTGAATTTTGGGCAGATTGAGCAGGAGAGGCTGTGTACGTTGGAAGTTTTAGTAGGCTAAACAAGTTCAGAGGCCAAGTGTTTGTGGTTCGTTTGAGAGGTTACCAGTGGGAGATGAGGACCAGCAAGAGCTTTCAGGGCTGGCACCTTTAGTGTAGGAGCAATCCCTGGACGTTCGCAATTTCGGTGTTGAGCTCTGGCCAGATTGAGCAGGAGAGGCTGTGTACGTTGGAAGTTTTAGTAGGCTAAACAAGTTCAGAGGCCAAGTGTTTGTGGTTCGATTGAGAGGTTACCAGTGGGAGATGAGGACCAGCAAGAGCTTTCAGGGCTGGCACCTTTATTGTAGGAGTAATCGCTGGACGTTCGCAATTCCGGTGTTGAGCTCTGGCCAGATTGAGCAGGAGAGGCTGTGTACGTTGGAAGTTTTAGTAGGCTAAACAAGTTCAGAGGCCAAGTGTTTGTGGTTCGTTTGAGAGGTTACCAGTGGGAGATGAGGACCAGCAAGAGCTTTCAGGGCTGGCACCTTTAGTGTAGGAGCAATCCCTGGACGTTCACATCGGTGTTGAATTTTGGGCAGATTGAGCAGGAGAGGCTGTGTACGTTGGAAGTTTTAGTAGGCTAAACAAGTTCAGAGGCCAAGTGTTTGTGGTTCGTTTGAGAGGTTACCAGTGGGAGATGAGGACCAGCAAGAGATTTCTGGGCTGGCACCTTTAGTGTAGGAGCAATCGCTGGACGTTCGCAATTTCGGTGTTGAGCTCTGGCCAGATTGAGCAGGAGAGGCAGTGTACGTTGGAAGTTTTAGTAGGCTAAACAAGTTCAGAGGCCAAGTGTTTGTGGTTCGTTTGAGAGGTTACCAGTGGGAGATGAGGACCAGCAAGAGCTTTCAGGGCTGGCACCTTTAGTGTAGGAGCAATCGCTGGACGTTCACAATTTCGGTGTTGAGCTCTGGCCAGATTGAGCAGGAGAGGCTGTGTACGTTGGAAGTTTTAGTAGGCTAAACAAGTTCAGAGGCCAAGTGTTTGTGGTTCGTTTGAGAGGTTACCAGTGGGAGATGAGGACCAGCAAGAGCTTTCAGGGCTGGCACCTTTAGTGTAGGAGCAATCCCTGGACGTTCACATCATCGGTGTTGAATTTTGGGCAGATTGAGCAGGAGAGGCTGTGTACGTTGGAAGTTTTAGTAGGCTAAACAAGTTCAGAGGCCAAGTGTTTGTGGTTCGTTTGAGAGGTTACCAGTGGGAGATGAGGAGCAGCAAGAGCTTTCAGGGCTGGCACCTTTAGTGTAGGAGCAATCCCTGGACGTTCGCAATTTCGGTGTTGAGCTCTGGCCAGATTGAGCAGGAGAGGCTGTGTACGTTGGAAGTTTTAGTAGGCTAAACAAGTTCAGAGGCCAAGTGTTTGTGGTTCGTTTGAGAGGTTACCAGTGGGAGATGAGGACCAGCAAGAGCTTTCAGGGCTGGCACCTTTAGTGTAGGAGCAATCCCTGGACGTTCGCAATTTCGGTGTTGAGCTCTGGCCAGATTGAGCAGGAGAGGCTGTGTACGTTGGAAGTTTTAGTAGGCTAAACAAGTTCAGAGGCCAAGTGTTTGTGGTTCGTTTGAGAGGTTACCAGTGGGAGATGAGGACCAGCAAGAGCTTTCAGGGCTGGCACCTTTAGTGTAGGAGCAATCGCTGGACGTTCGCAATTCCGGTGTTGAGCTCTGGCCAGATTGAGCAGGAGAGGCTGTGTACGTTGGAAGTTTTAGTAGGCTAAACAAGTTCAGAGGCCAAGTGTTTGTGGTTCGTTTGAGAGGTTACCAGTGGGAGATGAGGACCAGCAAGAGCTTTCAGGGCTGGCACCTTTAGTGTAGGAGCAATCGCTGGACGTTCGCAATTCCGGTGTTGAGCTCTGGCCAGATTGAGCAGGAGAGGCTGTGTACGTTGGAAGTTTTAGTAGGCTAAAGAAGTTCAGAGGCCAAGTGTTTGTGGTTCGTTTGAGAGGTTACCAGTGGGAGATGAGGACCAGCAAGAGCTTTCAGGGCTGGCACCTTTAGTGTAGGAGCAATCCCTGGACGTTCACAACATCGGTGTTGAATTTTGGGCAGATTGAGCAGGAGAGGCTGTGTACGTTGGAAGTTTTAGTAGGCTAAACAAGTTCAGAGGCCAAGTGTTTGTGGTTCGTTTGAGAGGTTACCAGTGGGAGATGAGGACCAGCAAGAGCTTTCAGGGCTGGCACCTTTAGTGTAGGAGCAATCCCTGGACGGTCACAACATCGGTGTTGAGCTCTGGCCAGATTGAGCAGGAGAGGCTGTGTACGTTGGAAGTTTTAGTAGGCTAAACAAGTTCAGAGGCCAAGTGTTTGTGGTTCGTTTGAGAGGTTACCAGTGGGAGATGAGGACCAGCAAGAGCTTTCAGGGCTGGCACCTTTAGTGTAGGAGCAATCCTGGACGGTCACAACATCGGTGTTGAATTTTGGGCAGATTGAGCAGGAGAGGCTGTGTACGTTGGAAGTTTTAGTAGGCTAAACAAGTTCAGAGGCCAAGTGTTTGTGGTTCGTTTGAGAGGTTACCAGTGGGAGATGAGGACCAGCAAGAGCTTTCAGGGCTGACACCTTTAGTGTAGGAGCAATCGCTGGACGTTCGCAATTTCGGTGTTGAGCTCTGGCCAGATTGAGCAGGAGAGGCAGTGTACGTTGGAAGTTTTAGTAGGCTAAACAAGTTCAGAGGCCAAGTGTTTGTGGTTCGTTTGAGAGGTTACCAGTGGGAGATGAGGACCAGCAAGAGCTTTCAGGGCTGGCACCTTTAGTGTAGGAGCAATCCCTGGACGTTCACAACATCGGTGTGGAATTTTGGGCAGATTGAGCAGGAGAGGCTGTGTACGTTGGAAGTTTTAGTAGGCTAAACAAGTTCAGAGGCCAAGTGTTTGTGGTTCGTTTGAGAGGTTACCAGTGGGAGATGAGGACCAGCAAGAGCTTTCAGGGCTGACACCTTTAGTGTAGGAGCAATCGCTGGACGTTCGCAATTTCGGTGTTGAGCTCTGGCCAGATTGAGCAGGTGAGGCTCTGTACGTTAGAAGTTTTAGTAGGGTAAACAAGTTCAGAGGCCAAGTGTTTGTGGTTCGTTTGAGAGGTTACCAGTGGGAGATGAGGACCAGCAAGAGCTTTCAGGGCTGGCACCTTTAGTGTAGGAGCAATCACTGGACGTTCGCAATTTCGGTCTTGAGGTCTGGCCAGATTGAGCAGGAGAGGCTGTGTACGTTGGAAGTTTTAGTAGGCTAAACAAGTTCAGAGGCCAAGTGTTTGTGGTTCGTTTGAGAGGTTACCAGTGGGAGATGAGGACCAGCAAGAGCTTTCAGGGCTGGCACCTTTAGTGTAGGAGCAATCGCTGGACGTTCACAATTTCGGTGTTGAGCTATGGCCAGATTGAGCAGGAGGGGCTGTGTACGTTGGAAGTTTTAGTAGGCTAAACAAGTTCAGAGGCCTAGTGTTTGTGGTTCGTTTGAGAGGTTACCAGTGGGAGATGAGGACCAGCAAGAGCTTTCAGGGCTGGCCCCTTTAGTGTAGGAGCAATCGCTGGACGTTCGCAATTTCGGTGTTGAGCTC
This sequence comes from Gavia stellata, assembly GCF_030936135.1. Lineage (NCBI taxonomy): Eukaryota > Metazoa > Chordata > Aves > Gaviiformes > Gaviidae > Gavia > Gavia stellata. Next base: position 22,551 of record NW_026776553.1, read on the forward strand.
TGGCCAGATTGAGCAGGAGAGGCTGTGTACGTTGGAAGTTTTAGTAGGCTAAACAAGTTCAGAGGCCAAGTGTTTGTGGTTCGTTTGAGAGGTTACCAGTGGGAGATGAGGACCAGCAAGAGCTTTCAGGGCTGGCACCTTTAGTGTAGGAGCAATCGCTGGCCGTTCGCAATTTCGGTGTTGAGGTCTGGGCAGATTGAGCAGGAGAGGCTGTGTACGTTGGAAGTTTTAGTAGGCTAAACAAGTTCAGAGGCCAAGTGTTTGTGGTTCGTTTGAGAGGTTACCAGTGGGAGATGAGGACCAGCAAGAGCTTTCAGGGCTGGCACCTTTAGTGTAGGAGCAATCGCTGGACGTTCGCAATTTCGGTGTTGAGCTCTGGCCAGATTGAGCAGGAGAGGCTGTGTACGTTGGAAGTTTTAGTAGGCTAAACAAGTTCAGAGGCCAAGTGTTTGTGGTTCGTTTGAGAGGTTACCAGTGGGAGATGAGGACCAGCAAGAGCTTTCAGGGCTGGCACCTTTAGTGTAGGAGCAATCCCTGGACGTTCACAACATCGGTGTTGAATTTTGGGCAGATTGAGCAGGAGAGGCTGTGTACGTTGGAAGTTTTAGTAGGCTAAACAAGTTCAGAGGCCAAGTGTTTGTGGTTCGTTTGAGAGGTTACCAGTGGGAGATGAGGACCAGCAAGAGCTTTCAGGGCTGGCACCTTTAGTGTAGGAGCAATCCCTGGACGTTCACAACATCGGTGTTGAATTTTGGGCAGATTGAGCAGGAGAGGCTGTGTACGTTGGAAGTTTTAGTAGGCTAAACAAGTTCAGAGGCCAAGTGTTTGTGGTTCGTTTGAGAGGTTACCAGTGGGAGATGAGGACCAGCAAGAGCTTTCAGGGCTGGCACCTTTAGTGTAGGAGCAATCCCTGGACGTTCGCAATTTCGGTGTTGAGCTCTGGCCAGATTGAGCAGGAGAGGCTGTGTACGTTGGAAGTTTTAGTAGGCTAAACAAGTTCAGAGGCCAAGTGTTTGTGGTTCGATTGAGAGGTTACCAGTGGGAGATGAGGACCAGCAAGAGCTTTCAGGGCTGGCACCTTTATTGTAGGAGTAATCGCTGGACGTTCGCAATTCCGGTGTTGAGCTCTGGCCAGATTGAGCAGGAGAGGCTGTGTACGTTGGAAGTTTTAGTAGGCTAAACAAGTTCAGAGGCCAAGTGTTTGTGGTTCGTTTGAGAGGTTACCAGTGGGAGATGAGGACCAGCAAGAGCTTTCAGGGCTGGCACCTTTAGTGTAGGAGCAATCCCTGGACGTTCACATCGGTGTTGAATTTTGGGCAGATTGAGCAGGAGAGGCTGTGTACGTTGGAAGTTTTAGTAGGCTAAACAAGTTCAGAGGCCAAGTGTTTGTGGTTCGTTTGAGAGGTTACCAGTGGGAGATGAGGACCAGCAAGAGATTTCTGGGCTGGCACCTTTAGTGTAGGAGCAATCGCTGGACGTTCGCAATTTCGGTGTTGAGCTCTGGCCAGATTGAGCAGGAGAGGCAGTGTACGTTGGAAGTTTTAGTAGGCTAAACAAGTTCAGAGGCCAAGTGTTTGTGGTTCGTTTGAGAGGTTACCAGTGGGAGATGAGGACCAGCAAGAGCTTTCAGGGCTGGCACCTTTAGTGTAGGAGCAATCGCTGGACGTTCACAATTTCGGTGTTGAGCTCTGGCCAGATTGAGCAGGAGAGGCTGTGTACGTTGGAAGTTTTAGTAGGCTAAACAAGTTCAGAGGCCAAGTGTTTGTGGTTCGTTTGAGAGGTTACCAGTGGGAGATGAGGACCAGCAAGAGCTTTCAGGGCTGGCACCTTTAGTGTAGGAGCAATCCCTGGACGTTCACATCATCGGTGTTGAATTTTGGGCAGATTGAGCAGGAGAGGCTGTGTACGTTGGAAGTTTTAGTAGGCTAAACAAGTTCAGAGGCCAAGTGTTTGTGGTTCGTTTGAGAGGTTACCAGTGGGAGATGAGGAGCAGCAAGAGCTTTCAGGGCTGGCACCTTTAGTGTAGGAGCAATCCCTGGACGTTCGCAATTTCGGTGTTGAGCTCTGGCCAGATTGAGCAGGAGAGGCTGTGTACGTTGGAAGTTTTAGTAGGCTAAACAAGTTCAGAGGCCAAGTGTTTGTGGTTCGTTTGAGAGGTTACCAGTGGGAGATGAGGACCAGCAAGAGCTTTCAGGGCTGGCACCTTTAGTGTAGGAGCAATCCCTGGACGTTCGCAATTTCGGTGTTGAGCTCTGGCCAGATTGAGCAGGAGAGGCTGTGTACGTTGGAAGTTTTAGTAGGCTAAACAAGTTCAGAGGCCAAGTGTTTGTGGTTCGTTTGAGAGGTTACCAGTGGGAGATGAGGACCAGCAAGAGCTTTCAGGGCTGGCACCTTTAGTGTAGGAGCAATCGCTGGACGTTCGCAATTCCGGTGTTGAGCTCTGGCCAGATTGAGCAGGAGAGGCTGTGTACGTTGGAAGTTTTAGTAGGCTAAACAAGTTCAGAGGCCAAGTGTTTGTGGTTCGTTTGAGAGGTTACCAGTGGGAGATGAGGACCAGCAAGAGCTTTCAGGGCTGGCACCTTTAGTGTAGGAGCAATCCCTGGACGTTCACAACATCGGTGTTGAATTTTGGGCAGATTGAGCAGGAGAGGCTGTGTACGTTGGAAGTTTTAGTAGGCTAAACAAGTTCAGAGGCCAAGTGTTTGTGGTTCGTTTGAGAGGTTACCAGTGGGAGATGAGGACCAGCAAGAGCTTTCAGGGCTGGCACCTTTAGTGTAGGAGCAATCCCTGGACGGTCACAACATCGGTGTTGAGCTCTGGCCAGATTGAGCAGGAGAGGCTGTGTACGTTGGAAGTTTTAGTAGGCTAAACAAGTTCAGAGGCCAAGTGTTTGTGGTTCGTTTGAGAGGTTACCAGTGGGAGATGAGGACCAGCAAGAGCTTTCAGGGCTGGCACCTTTAGTGTAGGAGCAATCCCTGGACGGTCACAACATCGGTGTTGAATTTTGGGCAGATTGAGCAGGAGAGGCTGTGTACGTTGGAAGTTTTAGTAGGCTAAACAAGTTCAGAGGCCAAGTGTTTGTGGTTCGTTTGAGAGGTTACCAGTGGGAGATGAGGACCAGCAAGAGCTTTCAGGGCTGACACCTTTAGTGTAGGAGCAATCGCTGGACGTTCGCAATTTCGGTGTTGAGCTCTGGCCAGATTGAGCAGGAGAGGCAGTGTACGTTGGAAGTTTTAGTAGGCTAAACAAGTTCAGAGGCCAAGTGTTTGTGGTTCGTTTGAGAGGTTACCAGTGGGAGATGAGGACCAGCAAGAGCTTTCAGGGCTGGCACCTTTAGTGTAGGAGCAATCCCTGGACGTTCACAACATCGGTGTGGAATTTTGGGCAGATTGAGCAGGAGAGGCTGTGTACGTTGGAAGTTTTAGTAGGCTAAACAAGTTCAGAGGCCAAGTGTTTGTGGTTCGTTTGAGAGGTTACCAGTGGGAGATGAGGACCAGCAAGAGCTTTCAGGGCTGACACCTTTAGTGTAGGAGCAATCGCTGGACGTTCGCAATTTCGGTGTTGAGCTCTGGCCAGATTGAGCAGGTGAGGCTCTGTACGTTAGAAGTTTTAGTAGGGTAAACAAGTTCAGAGGCCAAGTGTTTGTGGTTCGTTTGAGAGGTTACCAGTGGGAGATGAGGACCAGCAAGAGCTTTCAGGGCTGGCACCTTTAGTGTAGGAGCAATCACTGGACGTTCGCAATTTCGGTCTTGAGGTCTGGCCAGATTGAGCAGGAGAGGCTGTGTACGTTGGAAGTTTTAGTAGGCTAAACAAGTTCAGAGGCCAAGTGTTTGTGGTTCGTTTGAGAGGTTACCAGTGGGAGATGAGGACCAGCAAGAGCTTTCAGGGCTGGCACCTTTAGTGTAGGAGCAATCGCTGGACGTTCACAATTTCGGTGTTGAGCTCTGGCCAGATTGAGCAGGAGGGGCTGTGTACGTTGGAAGTTTTAGTAGGCTAAACAAGTTCAGAGGCCTAGTGTTTGTGGTTCGTTTGAGAGGTTACCAGTGGGAGATGAGGACCAGCAAGAGCTTTCAGGGCTGGCCCCTTTAGTGTAGGAGCAATCGCTGGACGTTCGCAATTTCGGTGTTGAGCTCTGGCCAGATTGAGCAGGAGAGGCTGTGTACGTTGGAAGTTTTAGTAGGCTAAACAAGTTCAGAGGCCAAGTGTTTGTGGTTCGTTTGAGAGGTTACCAGTGGGAGATGAGGACCAGCAAGAGCTTTCAGGGCTGGCACCTTTAGTGTAGGAGCAATCGCTGGCCGTTCGCAATTTCGGTGTTGAGGTCTGGGCAGATTGAGCAGGAGAGGCTGTGTACGTTGGAAGTTTTAGTAGGCTAAACAAGTTCAGAGGCCAAGTGTTTGTGGTTCGTTTGAGAGGTTACCAGTGGGAGATGAGGACCAGCAAGAGCTTTCAGGGCTGGCACCTTTAGTGTAGGAGCAATCGCTGGACGTTCGCAATTTCGGTGTTGAGCTCTGGCCAGATTGAGCAGGAGAGGCTGTGTACGTTGGAAGTTTTAGTAGGCTAAACAAGTTCAGAGGCCAAGTGTTTGTGGTTCGTTTGAGAGGTTACCAGTGGGAGATGAGGACCAGCAAGAGCTTTCAGGGCTGGCACCTTTAGTGTAGGAGCAATCCCTGGACGTTCACAACATCGGTGTTGAATTTTGGGCAGATTGAGCAGGAGAGGCTGTGTACGTTGGAAGTTTTAGTAGGCTAAACAAGTTCAGAGGCCAAGTGTTTGTGGTTCGTTTGAGAGGTTACCAGTGGGAGATGAGGACCAGCAAGAGCTTTCAGGGCTGGCACCTTTAGTGTAGGAGCAATCCCTGGACGTTCACAACATCGGTGTTGAATTTTGGGCAGATTGAGCAGGAGAGGCTGTGTACGTTGGAAGTTTTAGTAGGCTAAACAAGTTCAGAGGCCAAGTGTTTGTGGTTCGTTTGAGAGGTTACCAGTGGGAGATGAGGACCAGCAAGAGCTTTCAGGGCTGGCACCTTTAGTGTAGGAGCAATCCCTGGACGTTCGCAATTTCGGTGTTGAGCTCTGGCCAGATTGAGCAGGAGAGGCTGTGTACGTTGGAAGTTTTAGTAGGCTAAACAAGTTCAGAGGCCAAGTGTTTGTGGTTCGTTTGAGAGGTTACCAGTGGGAGATGAGGACCAGCAAGAGCTTTCAGGGCTGGCACCTTTATTGTAGGAGTAATCGCTGGACGTTCGCAATTCCGGTGTTGAGCTCTGGCCAGATTGAGCAGGAGAGGCTGTGTACGTTGGAAGTTTTAGTAGGCTAAACAAGTTCAGAGGCCAAGTGTTTGTGGTTCGTTTGAGAGGTTACCAGTGGGAGATGAGGACCAGCAAGAGCTTTCAGGGCTGGCACCTTTAGTGTAGGAGCAATCCCTGGACGTTCACATCGGTGTTGAATTTTGGGCAGATTGAGCAGGAGAGGCTGTGTACGTTGGAAGTTTTAGTAGGCTAAACAAGTTCAGAGGCCAAGTGTTTGTGGTTCGTTTGAGAGGTTACCAGTGGGAGATGAGGACCAGCAAGAGCTTTCAGGGCTGGCACCTTTAGTGTAGGAGCAATCCCTGGACGGTCACAACATCGGTGTTGAGCTCTGGCCAGATTGAGCAGGAGAGGCTGTGTACGTTGGAAGTTTTAGTAGGCTAAACAAGTTCAGAGGCCAAGTGTTTGTGGTTCGTTTGAGAGGTTACCAGTGGGAGATGAGGACCAGCAAGAGCTTTCAGGGCTGGCACCTTTAGTGTAGGAGCAATCGCTGGACGTTCACAATTTCGGTGTTGAGCTCTGGCCAGATTGAGCAGGAGAGGCTGTGTACGTTGGAAGTTTTAGTAGGCTAAACAAGTTCAGAGGCCTAGTGTTTGTGGTTCGTTTGAGAGGTTACCAGTGGGAGATGAGGACCAGCAAGAGCTTTCAGGGCTGGCCCCTTTAGTGTAGGAGCAATCGCTGGACGTTCGCAATTTCGGTGTTGAGCTCTGGCCAGATTGAGCAGGAGAGGCTGTGTACGTTGGAAGTTTTAGTAGGCTAAACAAGTTCAGAGGCCAAGTGTTTGTGGTTCGTTTGAGAGGTTACCAGTGGGAGATGAGGACCAGCAAGAGCTTTCAGGGCTGGCACCTTTAGTGTAGGAGCAATCGCTGGCCGTTCGCAATTTCGGTGTTGAGCTCTGGCCAGATTGAGCAGGAGAGGCTGTGTACGTTGGAAGTTTTAGTAGGCTAAACAAGTTCAGAGGCCAAGTGTTTGTGGTTCGTTTGAGAGGTTACCAGTGGGAGATGAGGACCAGCAAGAGCTTTCAGGGCTGGCACCTTTAGTGTAGGAGCAATCGCTGGACGTTCGCAATTTCGGTGTTGAGCTCTGGCCAGATTGAGCAGGAGAGGCTGTGTACGTTGGAAGTTTTAGTAGGCTAAACAAGTTCAGAGGCCAAGTGTTTGTGGTTCGTTTGAGAGGTTACCAGTGGGAGATGAGGACCAGCAAGAGCTTTCAGGGCTGGCACCTTTAGTGTAGGAGCAATCCCTGGACGTTCACAACATCGGTGTTGAATTTTGGGCAGATTGAGCAGGAGAGGCTGTGTACGTTGGAAGTTTTAGTAGGCTAAACAAGTTCAGAGGCCAAGTGTTTGTGGTTCGTTTGAGAGGTTACCAGTGGGAGATGAGGACCAGCAAGAGCTTTCAGGGCTGGCACCTTTAGTGTAGGAGCAATCCCTGGACGTTCACAACATCGGTGTTGAATTTTGGGCAGATTGAGCAGGAGAGGCTGTGTACGTTGGAAGTTTTAGTAGGCTAAACAAGTTCAGAGGCCAAGTGTTTGTGGTTCGTTTGAGAGGTTACCAGTGGGAGATGAGGACCAGCAAGAGCTTTCAGGGCTGGCACCTTTAGTGTAGGAGCAATCCCTGGACGTTCGCAATTTCGGTGTTGAGCTCTGGCCAGATTGAGCAGGAGAGGCTGTGTACGTTGGAAGTTTTAGTAGGCTAAACAAGTTCAGAGGCCAAGTGTTTGTGGTTCGTTTGAGAGGTTACCAGTGGGAGATGAGGACCAGCAAGAGCTTTCAGGGCTGGCACCTTTATTGTAGGAGTAATCGCTGGACGTTCGCAATTCCGGTGTTGAGCTCTGGCCAGATTGAGCAGGAGAGGCTGTGTACGTTGGAAGTTTTAGTAGGCTAAACAAGTTCAGAGGCCAAGTGTTTGTGGTTCGTTTGAGAGGTTACCAGTGGGAGATGAGGACCAGCAAGAGCTTTCAGGGCTGGCACCTTTAGTGTAGGAGCAATCCCTGGACGTTCACATCGGTGTTGAATTTTGGGCAGATTGAGCAGGAGAGGCTGTGTACGTTGGAAGTTTTAGTAGGCTAAACAAGTTCAGAGGCCAAGTGTTTGTGGTTCGTTTGAGAGGTTACCAGTGGGAGATGAGGACCAGCAAGAGCTTTCAGGGCTGGCACCTTTAGTGTAGGAGCAATCCCTGGACGGTCACAACATTGGTGTTGAGCTCTGGCCAGATTGAGCAGGAGAGGCTGTGTACGTTGGAAGTTTTAGTAGGCTAAACAAGTTCAGAGGCCAAGTGTTTGTGGTTCGTTTGAGAGGTTACCAGTGGGAGATGAGGACCAGCAAGAGCTTTCAGGGCTGGCACCTTTAGTGTAGGAGCAATCCCTGGACGGTCACAACATCGGTGTTGAATTTTGGGCAGATTGAGCAGGAGAGGCTGTGTACGTTGGAAGTTTTAGTAGGCTAAACAAGTTCAGAGGCCAAGTGTTTGTGGTTCGTTTGAGAGGTTACCAGTGGGAGATGAGGACCAGCAAGAGCTTTCAGGGCTGACACCTTTAGTGTAGGAGCAATCGCTGGACGTTCGCAATTTCGGTGTTGAGCTCTGGCCAGATTGAGCAGGAGAGGCAGTGTACGTTGGAAGTTTTAGTAGGCTAAACAAGTTCAGAGGCCAAGTGTTTGTGGTTCGTTTGAGAGGTTACCAGTGGGAGATGAGGACCAGCAAGAGCTTTCAGGGCTGGCACCTTTAGTGTAGGAGCAATCCCTGGACGTTCACAACATCGGTGTGGAATTTTGGGCAGATTGAGCAGGAGAGGCTGTGTACGTTGGAAGTTTTAGTAGGCTAAACAAGTTCAGAGGCCAAGTGTTTGTGGTTCGTTTGAGAGGTTACCAGTGGGAGATGAGGACCAGCAAGAGCTTTCAGGGCTGACACCTTTAGTGTAGGAGCAATCGCTGGACGTTCGCAATTTCGGTGTTGAGCTCTGGCCAGATTGAGCAGGTGAGGCTCTGTACGTTAGAAGTTTTAGTAGGGTAAACAAGTTCAGAGGCCAAGTGTTTGTGGTTCGTTTGAGAGGTTACCAGTGGGAGATGAGGACCAGCAAGAGCTTTCAGGGCTGGCACCTTTAGTGTAGGAGCAATCACTGGACGTTCGCAATTTCGGTCTTGAGGTCTGGCCAGATTGAGCAGGAGAGGCTGTGTACGTTGGAAGTTTTAGTAGGCTAAACAAGTTCAGAGGCCAAGTGTTTGTGGTTCGTTTGAGAGGTTACCAGTGGGAGATGAGGACCAGCAAGAGCTTTCAGGGCTGGCACCTTTAGTGTAGGAGCAATCGCTGGACGTTCACAATTTCGGTGTTGAGCTCTGGCCAGATTGAGCAGGAGGGGCTGTGTACGTTGGAAGTTTTAGTAGGCTAAACAAGTTCAGAGGCCTAGTGTTTGTGGTTCGTTTGAGAGGTTACCAGTGGGAGATGAGGACCAGCAAGAGCTTTCAGGGCTGGCCCCTTTAGTGTAGGAGCAATCGCTGGACGTTCGCAATTTCGGTGTTGAGCTCTGGCCAGATTGAGCAGGAGAGGCTGTGTACGTTGGAAGTTTTAGTAGGCTAAACAAGTTCAGAGGCCAAGTGTTTGTGGTTCGTTTGAGAGGTTACCAGTGGGAGATGAGGACCAGCAAGAGCTTTCAGGGCTGGCACCTTTAGTGTAGGAGCAATCGCTGGCCGTTCGCAATTTCGGTGTTGAGGTCTGGGCAGATTGAGCAGGAGAGGCTGTGTACGTTGGAAGTTTTAGTAGGCTAAACAAGTTCAGAGGCCAAGTGTTTGTGGTTCGTTTGAGAGGTTACCAGTGGGAGATGAGGACCAGCAAGAGCTTTCAGGGCTGGCACCTTTAGTGTAGGAGCAATCGCTGGACGTTCGCAATTTCGGTGTTGAGCTCTGGCCAGATTGAGCAGGAGAGGCTGTGTACGTTGGAAGTTTTAGTAGGCTAAACAAGTTCAGAGGCCAAGTGTTTGTGGTTCGTTTGAGAGGTTACCAGTGGGAGATGAGGACCAGCAAGAGCTTTCAGGGCTGGCACCTTTAGTGTAGGAGCAATCCCTGGACGTTCACAACATCGGTGTTGAATTTTGGGCAGATTGAGCAGGAGAGGCTGTGTACGTTGGAAGTTTTAGTAGGCTAAACAAGTTCAGAGGCCAAGTGTTTGTGGTTCGTTTGAGAGGTTACCAGTGGGAGATGAGGACCAGCAAGAGCTTTCAGGGCTGGCACCTTTAGTGTAGGAGCAATCCCTGGACGTTCACAACATCGGTGTTGAATTTTGGGCAGATTGAGCAGGAGAGGCTGTGTACGTTGGAAGTTTTAGTAGGCTAAACAAGTTCAGAGGCCAAGTGTTTGTGGTTCGTTTGAGAGGTTACCAGTGGGAGATGAGGACCAGCAAGAGCTTTCAGGGCTGGCACCTTTAGTGTAGGAGCAATCCCTGGACGTTCGCAATTTCGGTGTTGAGCTCTGGCCAGATTGAGCAGGAGAGGCTGTGTACGTTGGAAGTTTTAGTAGGCTAAACAAGTTCAGAGGCCAAGTGTTTGTGGTTCGTTTGAGAGGTTACCAGTGGGAGATGAGGACCAGCAAGAGCTTTCAGGGCTGGCACCTTTATTGTAGGAGTAATCGCTGGACGTTCGCAATTCCGGTGTTGAGCTCTGGCCAGATTGAGCAGGAGAGGCTGTGTACGTTGGAAGTTTTAGTAGGCTAAACAAGTTCAGAGGCCAAGTGTTTGTGGTTCGTTTGAGAGGTTACCAGTGGGAGATGAGGACCAGCAAGAGCTTTCAGGGCTGGCACCTTTAGTGTAGGAGCAATCCCTGGACGTTCACATCGGTGTTGAATTTTGGGCAGATTGAGCAGGAGAGGCTGTGTACGTTGGAAGTTTTAGTAGGCTAAACAAGTTCAGAGGCCAAGTGTTTGTGGTTCGTTTGAGAGGTTACCAGTGGGAGATGAGGACCAGCAAGAGATTTCTGGGCTGGCACCTTTAGTGTAGGAGCAATCGCTGGACGTTCGCAATTTCGGTGTTGAGCTCTGGCCAGATTGAGCAGGAGAGGCAGTGTACGTTGGAAGTTTTAGTAGGCTAAACAAGTTCAGAGGCCAAGTGTTTGTGGTTCGTTTGAGAGGTTACCAGTGGGAGATGAGGACCAGCAAGAGCTTTCAGGGCTGGCACCTTTAGTGTAGGAGCAATCGCTGGACGTTCACAATTTCGGTGTTGAGCTCTGGCCAGATTGAGCAGGAGAGGCTGTGTACGTTGGAAGTTTTAGTAGGCTAAACAAGTTCAGAGCCCAAGTGTTTGTGGTTCGTTTGAGAGGTTACCAGTGGGAGATGAGGACCAGCAAGAGCTTTCAGGGCTGGCACCTTTAGTGTAGGAGCAATCCCTGGACGGTCACAACATCGGTGTTGAATTTTGGGCAGATTGAGCAGGAGAGGCTGTGTACGTTGGAAGTTTTAGTAGGCTAAACAAGTTCAGAGGCCAAGTGTTTGTGGTTCGTTTGAGAGGTTACCAGTGGGAGATGAGGACCAGCAAGAGCTTTCAGGGCTGACACCTTTAGTGTAGGAGCAATCGCTGGACGTTCGCAATTCCGGTGTTGAGCTCTGGCCAGATTGAGCAGGAGAGGCTGTGTACGTTGGAAGTTTTAGTAGGCTAAACAAGTTCAGAGGCCAAGTGTTTGTGGTTCATTTGAGAGGTTACCAGTGGGAGATGAGGACCAGCAAGAGCTTTCAGGGCTGGCACCTTTAGTGTAGGAGCAATCCCTGGACGTTCACAACATCGGTGTTGAATTTTGGGCAGATTGAGCAGGAGAGGCTGTGTACGTTGGAAGTTTTAGTAGGCTAAACAAGTTCAGAGGCCAAGTGTTTGTGGTTCGTTTGAGAGGTTACCAGTGGGAGATGAGGACCAGCAAGAGCTTTCAGGGCTGGCACCTTTAGTGTAGGAGCAATCGCTGGACGTTCGCAATTTCGGTGTTGAGCTCTGGCCAGATTGAGCAGGAGAGGCTGTGTACGTTGGAAGTTTTAGTAGGCTAAACAAGTTCAGAGGCCAAGTGTTTGTGGTTCATTTGAGAGGTTACCAGTGGGAGATGAGGACCAGCAAGAGCTTTCAGGGCTGGCACCTTTAGTGTAGGAGCAATCGCTGGACGTTCGCAATTTCGGTGTTGAGCTCTGGCCAGATTGAGCAGGAGAGGCTGTGTACGTTGGAAGTTTTAGTAGGCTAAACAAGTTCAGAGGCCAAGTGTTTGTGGTTCGTTTGAGAGGTTACCAGTGGGAGATGAGGACCAGCAAGAGCTTTCAGGGCTGGCACCTTTAGTGTAGGAGCAATCGCTGGACGTTCGCAATTTCGGTGTTGAGCTCTGGCCAGATTGAGCAGGAGAGGCTGTGTACGTTGGAAGTTTTAGTAGGCTAAACAAGTTCAGAGGCCAAGTGTTTGTGGTTCGTTTGAGAGGTTACCAGTGGGAGATGAGGACCAGCAAGAGCTTTCAGGGCTGGCACCTTTAGTGTAGGAGCCATCCCTGGACGTTCACAGCATCGGTGTTGAATTTTGGGCAGATTGAGCAGGAGAGGCTGTGTACGTTGGAAGTTTTAGTAGGCTAAACAAGTTCAGAGGCCAAGTGTTTGTGGTTCGTTTGAGAGGTTACCAGTGGGAGATGAGGACCAGCAAGAGCTTTCAGGGCTGGCACCTTTAGTGTAGGAGCAAACCCTGGACGTTCACGTCATCGGTGTTGAATTTTGGGCAGATTGAGCAGGAGAGGCTGTGTACGTTGGAAGTTTTAGTAGGCTAAACAAGTTCAGAGGCCAAGTGTTTGTGGTTCGTTTGAGAGGTTACCAGTGGGAGATGAGGACCAGCAAGAGCTTTCAGGGCTGGCACCTTTAGTGTAGGAGCAATCCCTGGACGTTCGCAATTTCGGTGTTGAGCTCTGGCCAGATTGAGCAGGAGAGGCTGTGTACGTTGGAAGTTTTAGTAGGCTAAACAAGTTCAGAGGCCAAGTGTTTGTGGTTCGTTTGAGAGGTTACCAGTGGGAGATGAGGACCAGCAAGAGCTTTCAGGGCTGGCACCTTTAGTGTAGGAGCAATCGCTGGACGTTCGCAATTCCGGTGTTGAGCTCTGGCCAGATTGAGCAGGAGAGGCTGTGTACGTTGGAAGTTTTAGTAGGCTAAACAAGTTCAGAGGCCAAGTGTTTGTGGTTCGTTTGAGAGGTTACCAGTGGGAGATGAGGACCAGCAAGAGCTTTCAGGGCTGGCACCTTTAGTGTAGGAGCAATCCCTGGACGTTCACAACATCGGTGTTGAATTTTGGGCAGATTGAGCAGGAGAGGCTGTGTACGTTGGAAGTTTTAGTAGGCTAAACAAGTTCAGAGGCCAAGTGTTTGTGGTTCGTTTGAGAGGTTACCAGTGGGAGATGAGGACCAGCAAGAGCTTTCAGGGCTGGCACCTTTAGTGTAGGAGCAATCGCTGGACGTTCGCAATTTCGGTGTTGAGCTCTGGCCAGATTGAGCAGGTGAGGCTCTGTACGTTAGAAGTTTTAGTAGGGTAAACAAGTTCAGAGGCCAAGTTTTTGTGGTTCGTTTGAGAGGTTACCAGTGGGAGATGAGGACCAGCAAGAGCTTTCAGGGCTGGCACCTTTAGTGTAGGAGCAATCCCTGGACGTTCGCAATTTCGGTGTTGAGCTCTGGCCAGATTGAGCAGGAGAGGCTGTGTACGTTGGAAGTTTTAGTAGGCTAAACAAGTTCAGAGGCCAAGTGTTTGTGGTTCGTTTGAGAGGTTACCAGTGGGAGATGAGGACCAGCAAGAGCTTTCAGGGCTGGCACCTTTATTGTAGGAGTAATCGCTGGACGTTCGCAATTCCGGTGTTGAGCTCTGGCCAGATTGAGCAGGAGAGGCTGTGTACGTTGGAAGTTTTAGTAGGCTAAACAAGTTCAGAGGCCAAGTGTTTGTGGTTCGTTTGAGAGGTTACCAGTGGGAGATGAGGACCAGCAAGAGCTTTCAGGGCTGGCACCTTTAGTGTAGGAGCAATCCCTGGACGTTCACATCGGTGTTGAATTTTGGGCAGATTGAGCAGGAGAGGCTGTGTACGTTGGAAGTTTTAGTAGGCTAAACAAGTTCAGAGGCCAAGTGTTTGTGGTTCGTTTGAGAGGTTACCAGTGGGAGATGAGGACCAGCAAGAGCTTTCAGGGCTGGCACCTTTAGTGTAGGAGCAATCGCTGGACGTTCGCAATTTCGGTGTTGAGCTCTGGCCAGATTGAGCAGGAGAGGCAGTGTACGTTGGAAGTTTTAGTAGGCTAAACAAGTTCAGAGGCCAAGTGTTTGTGGTTCGTTTGAGAGGTTACCAGTGGGAGATGAGGACCAGCAAGAGCTTTCAGGGCTGGCACCTTTAGTGTAGGAGCAATCGCTGGACGTTCACAATTTCGGTGTTGAGCTCTGGCCAGATTGAGCAGGAGAGGCTGTGTACGTTGGAAGTTTTAGTAGGCTAAACAAGTTCAGAGGCCAAGTGTTTGTGGTTCGTTTGAGAGGTTACCAGTGGGAGATGAGGACCAGCAAGAGCTTTCAGGGCTGGCACCTTTAGTGTAGGAGCAATCCCTGGACGTTCACTAACATCGGTGTTGAATTTTGGGCAGATTGAGCAGGAGAGGCTGTGTACGTTGGAAGTTTAGTAGGCTAAACAAGTTCAGAGGCCAAGTGTTTGTGGTTCGTTTGAGAGGTTACCAGTGGGAGATGAGGACCAGCAAGAGCTTTCAGGGCTGACACCTTTAGTGTAGGAGCAATCGCTGGACGTTCGCAATTCCGGTGTTGAGCTCTGGCCAGATTGAGCAGGAGAGGCTGTGTACGTTGGAAGTTTAGTAGGCTAAACAAGTTCAGAGGCCAAGTGTTTGTGGTTCATTTGAGAGGTTACCAGTGGGAGATGAGGACCAGCAAGAGCTTTCAGGGCTGGCACCTTTAGTGTAGGAGCAATCCCTGGACGTTCACAACATCGGTGTTGAATTTTGGGCAGATTGAGCAGGAGAGGCTGTGTACGTTGGAAGTTTTAGTAGGCTAAACAAGTTCAGAGGCCAAGTGTTTGTGGTTCGTTTGAGAGGTTACCAGTGGGAGATGAGGACCAGCAAGAGCTTTCAGGGCTGGCACCTTTAGTGTAGGAGCAATCCCTGGACGTTCGCAATTTCGGTGTTGAGCTCTGGCCAGATTGAGCAGGAGAGGCTGTGTACGTTGGAAGTTTTAGTAGGCTAAACAAGTTCAGAGGCCAAGTGTTTGTGGTTCGTTTGAGAGGTTACCAGTGGGAGATGAGGACCAGCAAGAGCTTTCAGGGCTGGCACCTTTAGTGTAGGAGCAATCGCTGGACGTTCGCAATCTCAGTGTTGAGCTCTGGCCAGATTGAGCAGGAGAGGCTGTGTACGTTGGAAGTTTTAGTAGGCTAAACAAGTTCAGAGGCCAAGTGTTTGTGGTTCGTTTGAGAGGTTACCAGTGGGAGATGAGGACCAGCAAGAGCTTTCAGGGCTGGCACCTTTAGTGTAGGAGCAATCCCTGGAACGTTCGCAATTTCGGTGTTGAGCTCTGGCCAGATTGAGCAGGAGAGGCTGTGTACGTTGGAAGTTTTAGTAGGCTAAACAAGTTCAGAGGCCAAGTGTTTGTGGTTCGTTTGAGAGGTTACCAGTGGGAGATGAGGACCAGCAAGAGCTTTCAGGGCTGGCACCTTTAGTGTAGGAGCAATCGCTGGACGTTCGCAATCTCGGTGTTGAGCTCTGGCCAGATTGAGCAGGAGAGGCTGTGTACGTTGGAAGTTTTAGTAGGCTAAACAAGTTCAGAGGCCAAGTGTTTGTGGTTCGTTTGAGATGTTACCAGTGGGAGATGAGGACCAGCAAGAGCTTTCAGGGCTGACACCTTTAGTGTAGGAGCAATCCCTGGACGTTCGCATTCTCGGTGTTGAGCTCTGGCCAGATTGAGCAGGAGAGGCTGTGTACGTTGGAAGTTTTAGTAGGCTAAACAAGTTCAGAGGCCAAGTGTTTGTGGTTCGTTTGAGAGGTTACCAGTGGGAGATGAGGACCAGCAAGAGCTTTCAGGGCTGGCACCTTTAGTGTAGGAGCCATCCCTGGACGTTCACAGCATCTGTGTTGAGCTCTGGCCAGATTGAGCAGGAGAGGCAGTGTACGTTGGAAGTTTTAGTAGGCTAAACAAGTTCAGAGCCCAAGTGTTTGTGGTTCGTTTGAGAGGTTACCAGTGGGAGATGAGGACCAGCAAGAGCTTTCAGGGCTGACCCCTTTAGTGTAGGAGCAATCGCTGGACGTTCGCAATCTCGGTGTTGAGCTCTGGCCAGATTGAGCAGGAGAGGCTGTGTACGTTGGAAGTTTTAGTAGGCTAAACAAGTTCAGAGGCCAAGTGTTTGTGGTTCGTTTGAGAGGTTACCAGTGGGAGATGAGGACCAGCAAGAGCTTTCAGGGCTGGCACCTTTAGTGTAGGAGCAATCCTGGACGTTCACATCATCGGTGTTGAATTTTGGGCAGATTGAGCAGGAGAGGCTGTGTACGTTGGAAGTTTTAGTAGGCTAAACAAGTTCAGAGGCCAAGTGTTTGTGGTTCGTTTGAGAGGTTACCAGTGGGAGATGAGGACCAGCAAGAGCTTTCAGGGCTGGCACCTTTAGTGTAGGAGCAATCCCTGGACGTTCACAACATCGGTGTTGAATTTTGGGCAGATTGAGCAGGAGAGGCTGTGTACGTTGGAAGTTTTAGTAGGCTAAACAAGTTCAGAGGCCAAGTGTTTGTGGTTCGTTTGAGAGGTTACCAGTGGAGATGAGGACCAGCAAGAGCTTTCAGGGCTGGCACCTTTAGTGTAGGAGCAATCCCTGGACGTTCGCAATTTCGGTGTTGAGCTCTGGCCAGATTGAGCAGGAGAGGCTGTGTACGTTGGAAGTTTTAGTAGGCTAAACAAGTTCAGAGGCCAAGTGTTTGTGGTTCGTTTGAGAGGTTACCAGTGGGAGATGAGGACCAGCAAGAGCTTTCAGGGCTGGCACCTTTAGTGTAGGAGCAATCGCTGGACGTTCGCAATTTCGGTGTTGAGCTCTGGCCAGATTGAGCAGGAGAGGCTGTGTACGTTGGAAGTTTTAGTAGGCTAAACAAGTTCAGAGGCCAAGTGTTTGTGGTTCGTTTGAGAGGTTACCAGTGGGAGATGAGGACCAGCAAGAGCTTTCAGGGCTGGCACCTTTAGTGTAGGAGCCATCCCTGGACGTTCACAGCATCGGTGTTGAATTTTGGGCAGATTGAGCAGGAGAGGCTGTGTACATTGGAAGTTTTAGTAGGCTAAACAAGTTCAGAGGCCAAGTGTTTGTGGTTCGTTTGAGAGGTTACCAGTGGGAGATGAGGACCAGCAAGAGCTTTCAGGGCTGGCACCTTTAGTGTAGGAGCAAACCCTGGACGTTCACGTCATCGGTGTTGAATTTGGGCAGATTGAGCAGGAGAGGCTGTGGTACGTTGGAAGTTTTAGTAGGCTAAACAAGTTCAGAGGCCAAGTGTTTGTGGTTCGTTTGAGAGGTTACCAGTGGGAGATGAGGACCAGCAAGAGCTTTCAGGGCTGGCACCTTTAGTGTAGGAGCAATCCCTGGACGTTCGCAATTTCGGTGTTGAGCTCTGGCCAGATTGAGCAGGAGAGACTGTGTACGTTGGAAGTTTTAGTAGGCTAAACAAGTTCAGAGGCCAAGTGTTTGTGGTTCGTTTGAGAGGTTACCAGTGGGAGATGAGGACCAGCAAGAGCTTTCAGGGCTGGCACCTTTAGTGTAGGAGCAATCGCTGGACGTTCGCAATTCCGGTGTTGAGCTCTGGCCAGATTGAGCAGGAGAGGCTGTGTACGTTGGAAGTTTTAGTAGGCTAAACAAGTTCAGAGGCCAAGTGTTTGTGGTTCGTTTGAGAGGTTACCAGTGGGAGATGAGGACCAGCAAGAGCTTTCAGGGCTGGCACCTTTAGTGTAGGAGCAATCCCTGGACGTTCACAACATCGGTGTTGAATTTTGGGCAGATTGAGCAGGAGAGGCTGTGTACGTTGGAAGTTTTAGTAGGCTAAACAAGTTCAGAGGCCAAGTGTTTGTGGTTCGTTTGAGAGGTTACCAGTGGGAGATGAGGACCAGCAAGAGCTTTCAGGGCTGGCACCTTTAGTGTAGGAGCAATCGCTGGACGTTCGCAATTTCGGTGTTGAGCTCTGGCCAGATTGAGCAGGTGAGGCTCTGTACGTTAGAAGTTTTAGTAGGGTAAACAAGTTCAGAGGCCAAGTGTTTGTGGTTCGTTTGAGAGGTTACCAGTGGGAGATGAGGACCAGCAAGAGCTTTCAGGGCTGGCACCTTTAGTGTAGGAGCAATCCCTGGACGTTCGCAATTTCGGTGTTGAGCTCTGGCCAGATTGAGCAGGAGAGGCTGTGTACGTTGGAAGTTTTAGTAGGCTAAACAAGTTCAGAGGCCAAGTGTTTGTGGTTCGTTTGAGAGGTTACCAGTGGGAGATGAGGACCAGCAAGAGCTTTCAGGGCTGGCACCTTTATTGTAGGAGTAATCGCTGGACGTTCGCAATTCCGGTGTTGAGCTCTGGCCAGATTGAGCAGGAGAGGCTGTGTACGTTGGAAGTTTTAGTAGGCTAAACAAGTTCAGAGGCCAAGTGTTTGTGGTTCGTTTGAGAGGTTACCAGTGGGAGATGAGGACCAGCAAGAGCTTTCAGGGCTGGCACCTTTAGTGTAGGAGCAATCCCTGGACGTTCACATCGGTGTTGAATTTTGGGCAGATTGAGCAGGAGAGGCTGTGTACGTTGGAAGTTTTAGTAGGCTAAACAAGTTCAGAGGCCAAGTGTTTGTGGTTCGTTTGAGAGGTTACCAGTGGGAGATGAGGACCAGCAAGAGCTTTCAGGGCTGGCACCTTTAGTGTAGGAGCAATCGCTGGACGTTCGCAATTTCGGTGTTGAGCTCTGGCCAGATTGAGCAGGAGAGGCAGTGTACGTTGGAAGTTTTAGTAGGCTAAACAAGTTCAGAGGCCAAGTGTTTGTGGTTCGTTTGAGAGGTTACCAGTGGGAGATGAGGACCAGCAAGAGCTTTCAGGGCTGGCACCTTTAGTGTAGGAGCAATCGCTGGACGTTCACAATTTCGGTGTTGAGCTCTGGCCAGATTGAGCAGGAGAGGCTGTGTACGTTGGAAGTTTTAGTAGGCTAAACAAGTTCAGAGGCCAAGTGTTTGTGGTTCGTTTGAGAGGTTACCAGTGGGAGATGAGGACCAGCAAGAGCTTTCAGGGCTGGCACCTTTAGTGTAGGAGCAATCCCTGGACGTTCACAACATCGGTGTTGAATTTTGGGCAGATTGAGCAGGAGAGGCTGTGTACGTTGGAAGTTTTAGTAGGCTAAACAAGTTCAGAGGCCAAGTGTTTGTGGTTCGTTTGAGAGGTTACCAGTGGGAGATGAGGACCAGCAAGAGCTTTCAGGGCTGACACCTTTAGTGTAGGAGCAATCGCTGGACGTTCGCAATTCCGGTGTTGAGCTCTGGCCAGATTGAGCAGGAGAGGCTGTGTACGTTGGAAGTTTTAGTAGGCTAAACAAGTTCAGAGGCCAAGTGTTTGTGGTTCATTTGAGAGGTTACCAGTGGGAGATGAGGACCAGCAAGAGCTTTCAGGGCTGGCACCTTTAGTGTAGGAGCAATCCCTGGACGTTCACAACATCGGTGTTGAATTTTGGGCAGATTGAGCAGGAGAGGCTGTGTACGTTGGAAGTTTTAGTAGGCTAAACAAGTTCAGAGGCCAAGTGTTTGTGGTTCGTTTGAGAGGTTACCAGTGGGAGATGAGGACCAGCAAGAGCTTTCAGGGCTGGCACCTTTAGTGTAGGAGCAATCCCTGGACGTTCGCAATTTCGGTGTTGAGCTCTGGCCAGATTGAGCAGGAGAGGCTGTGTACGTTGGAAGTTTTAGTAGGCTAAACAAGTTCAGAGGCCAAGTGTTTGTGGTTCGTTTGAGAGGTTACCAGTGGGAGATGAGGACCAGCAAGAGCTTTCAGGGCTGGCACCTTTAGTGTAGGAGCAATCGCTGGACGTTCGCAATCTCAGTGTTGAGCTCTGGCCAGATTGAGCAGGAGAGGCTGTGTACGTTGGAAGTTTTAGTAGGCTAAACAAGTTCAGAGGCCAAGTGTTTGTGGTTCGTTTGAGAGGTTACCAGTGGGAGATGAGGACCAGCAAGAGCTTTCAGGGCTGGCACCTTTAGTGTAGGAGCAATCCCTGGACGTTCGCAATTTCGGTGTTGAGCTCTGGCCAGATTGAGCAGGAGAGGCTGTGTACGTTGGAAGTTTTAGTAGGCTAAACAAGTTCAGAGGCCAAGTGTTTGTGGTTCGTTTGAGAGGTTACCAGTGGGAGATGAGGACCAGCAAGAGCTTTCAGGGCTGGCACCTTTAGTGTAGGAGCAATCGCTGGACGTTCGCAATCTCGGTGTTGAGCTCTGGCCAGATTGAGCAGGAGAGGCTGTGTACGTTGGAAGTTTTAGTAGGCTAAACAAGTTCAGAGGCCAAGTGTTTGTGGTTCGTTTGAGATGTTACCAGTGGGAGATGAGGACCAGCAAGAGCTTTCAGGGCTGACACCTTTAGTGTAGGAGCAATCCCTGGACGTTCGCATTCTCGGTGTTGAGCTCTGGCCAGATTGAGCAGGAGAGGCTGTGTACGTTGGAAGTTTTAGTAGGCTAAACAAGTTCAGAGGCCAAGTGTTTGTGGTTCGTTTGAGAGGTTACCAGTGGGAGATGAGGACCAGCAAGAGCTTTCAGGGCTGGCACCTTTAGTGTAGGAGCCATCCCTGGACGTTCACAGCATCTGTGTTGAGCTCTGGCCAGATTGAGCAGGAGAGGCAGTGTACGTTGGAAGTTTTAGTAGGCTAAACAAGTTCAGAGCCCAAGTGTTTGTGGTTCGTTTGAGAGGTTACCAGTGGGAGATGAGGACCAGCAAGAGCTTTCAGGGCTGACCCCTTTAGTGTAGGAGCAATCGCTGGACGTTCGCAATCTCGGTGTTGAGCTCTGGCCAGATTGAGCAGGAGAGGCTGTGTACGTTGGAAGTTTTAGTAGGCTAAACAAGTTCAGAGGCCAAGTGTTTGTGGTTCGTTTGAGAGGTTACCAGTGGGAGATGAGGACCAGCAAGAGCTTTCAGGGCTGGCACCTTTAGTGTAGGAGCAATCCCTGGACGTTCACATCATCGGTGTTGAATTTTGGGCAGATTGAGCAGGAGAGGCTGTGTACGTTGGAAGTTTTAGTAGGCTAAACAAGTTCAGAGGCCAAGTGTTTGTGGTTCGTTTGAGAGGTTACCAGTGGGAGATGAGGACCAGCAAGAGCTTTCAGGGCTGGCACCTTTAGTGTAGGAGCAATCCCTGGACGTTCACAACATCGGTGTTGAATTTTGGGCAGATTGAGCAGGAGAGGCTGTGTACGTTGGAAGTTTTAGTAGGCTAAACAAGTTCAGAGGCCAAGTGTTTGTGGTTCGTTTGAGAGGTTACCAGTGGGAGATGAGGACCAGCAAGAGCTTTCAGGGCTGGCACCTTTAGTGTAGGAGCAATCCCTGGACGTTCGCAATTTCGGTGTTGAGCTCTGGCCAGATTGAGCAGGAGAGGCTGTGTACGTTGGAAGTTTTAGTAGGCTAAACAAGTTCAGAGCCCAAGTGTTTGTGGTTCGTTTGAGAGGTTACCAGTGGGAGATGAGGACCAGCAAGAGCTTTCAGGGCTGGCACCTTTAGTGTAGGAGCAATTGCTGGATGTTCGCAATTTTGGTGTTGAGCTCTGGCCAGATTGAGCAGGAGAGGCTGTGTACGTTGGAAGTTTTAGTAGCCTAAACAAGTTCAGAGGCCAAGTGTTTGTGGTTCGTTTGAGAGGTTACCAGTGGGAGATGAGGACCAGCAAGAGCTTTCAGGGCTGGCACCTTTAGTGTAGGAGCAATCGCTGGACGTTCGCAATTTCGGTGTTGAGCTCTGGCCAGATTGAGCAGGAGAGGCTGTGTACGTTGGAAGTTTTAGTAGGCTAAACAAGTTCAGAGGCCAAGTGTTTGTGGTTCGTTTGAGAGGTTACCAGTGGGAGATGAGGACCAGCAAGAGCTTTCAGGGCTGGCACCTTTAGTGTAGGAGCAATCCCTGGACGTTCACAACATCGGTGTTGAATTTTGGGCAGATTGAGCAGGAGAGGCTGTGTACATTGGAAGTTTTAGTAGGCTAAACAAGTTCAGAGGCCAAGTGTTTGTGGTTCGTTTGAGAGGTTACCAGTGGGAGATGAGGACCAGCAAGAGCTTTCAGGGCTGGCACCTTTAGTGTAGGAGCAATTGCTGGATGTTCGCAATTTTGGTGTTGAGCTCTGGCCAGATTGAGCAGGAGAGGCTGTGTACGTTGGAAGTTTTAGTAGGATAAACAAGTTCAGAGGCCAAGTGTGTGTGGTTCGTTTGAGAGGTTACCAGTGGGAGATGAGGACCAGCAAGAGCTTTCAGGGCTGGCACCTTTAGTGTAGGAGCAATCCCTGGACGTTCGCAATTTCGGTGTTGAGGTCTGGGCAGATTGAGCAGGAGAGGCTGTGTACGTTGGAAGTTTTAGTAGGCTAAACAAGTTCAGAGGCCAAGTGTTTGTGGTTCGTTTGAGAGGTTACCAGTGGGAGATGAGGACCAGCAAGAGCTTTCAGGGCTGGCACCTTTAGTGTAGGAGCAATCGCTGGACGTTCGCAATCTCGGTGTTGAGCTCTGGCCAGATTGAGCAGGAGAGGCTGTGTACGTTGGAAGTTTTAGTAGGCTAAACAAGTTCAGAGGCCAAGTGTTTGTGGTTCGTTTGAGAGGTTACCAGTGGGAGATGAGGACCAGCAAGAGCTTTCAGGGCTGGCACCTTTAGTGTAGGAGCAATCGCTGGACGTTCGCAATTTCGGTGTTGAGCTCTGGCCAGATTGAGCAGGAGAGGCAGTGTACGTTGGAAGTTTTAGTAGGCTAAACAAGTTCAGAGGCCAAGTGTTTGTGGTTCGTTTGAGAGGTTACCAGTGGGAGATGAGGACCAGCAAGAGCTTTCAGGGCTGGCACCTTTAGTGTAGGAGCAATCGCTGGACGTTCACAATTTCGGTGTTGAGCTCTGGCCAGATTGAGCAGGAGAGGCTGTGTACGTTGGAACTTTTAGTAGGCTAAACAAGTTCAGAGCCCAAGTGTTTGTGGTTCGTTTGAGAGGTTACCAGTGGGAGATGAGGACCAGCAAGAGCTTTCAGGGCTGGCACCTTTAGTGTAGGAGCAATCCCTGGACGGTCACAACATCGGTGTTGAATTTTGGGCAGATTGAGCAGGAGAGGCTGTGTACGTTGGAAGTTTTAGTAGGCTAAACAAGTTCAGAGGCCAAGTGTTTGTGGTTCGTTTGAGAGGTTACCAGTGGGAGATGAGGACCAGCAAGAGCTTTCAGGGCTGACACCTTTAGTGTAGGAGCAATCGCTGGACGTTCGCAATTCCGGTGTTGAGCTCTGGCCAGATTGAGCAGGAGAGGCTGTGTACGTTGGAAGTTTTAGTAGGCTAAACAAGTTCAGAGGCCAAGTGTTTGTGGTTCATTTGAGAGGTTACCAGTGGGAGATTAGGACCAGCAAGAGCTTTCAGGGCTGGCACCTTTAGTGTAGGAGCAATCCCTGGACGTTCACAACATCGGTGTTGAATTTTGGGCAGATTGAGCAGGAGAGGCTGTGTACGTTGGAAGTTTTAGTAGGCTAAACAAGTTCAGAGGCCAAGTGTTTGTGGTTCGTTTGAGAGGTTACCAGTGGGAGATGAGGACCAGCAAGAGCTTTCAGGGCTGGCACCTTTAGTGTAGGAGCAATCGCTGGACGTTCGCAATTTCGGTGTTGAGCTCTGGCCAGATTGAGCAGGAGAGGCTGTGTACGTTGGAAGTTTTAGTAGGCTAAACAAGTTCAGAGGCCAAGTGTTTGTGGTTCATTTGAGAGGTTACCAGTGGGAGATGAGGACCAGCAAGAGCTTTCAGGGCTGGCACCTTTAGTGTAGGAGCAATCGCTGGACGTTCGCAATTTCGGTGTTGAGCTCTGGCCAGATTGAGCAGGAGAGGCTGTGTACGTTGGAAGTTTTAGTAGGCTAAACAAGTTCAGAGGCCAAGTGTTTGTGGTTCGTTTGAGAGGTTACCAGTGGGAGATGAGGACCAGCAAGAGCTTTCAGGGCTGGCACCTTTAGTGTAGGAGCAATCGCTGGACGTTCGCAATTTCGGTGTTGAGCTCTGGCCAGATTGAGCAGGAGAGGCTGTGTACGTTGGAAGTTTTAGTAGGCTAAACAAGTTCAGAGGCCAAGTGTTTGTGGTTCGTTTGAGAGGTTACCAGTGGGAGATGAGGACCAGCAAGAGCTTTCAGGGCTGGCACCTTTAGTGTAGGAGCCATCCCTGGACGTTCACAGCATCGGTGTTGAATTTTGGGCAGATTGAGCAGGAGAGGCTGTGTACGTTGGAAGTTTTAGTAGGCTAAACAAGTTCAGAGGCCAAGTGTTTGTGGTTCGTTTGAGAGGTTACCAGTGGGAGATGAGGACCAGCAAGAGCTTTCAGGGCTGGCACCTTTAGTGTAGGAGCAAACCCTGGACGTTCACGTCATCGGTGTTGAATTTTGGGCAGATTGAGCAGGAGAGGCTGTGTACGTTGGAAGTTTTAGTAGGCTAAACAAGTTCAGAGGCCAAGTGTTTGTGGTTCGTTTGAGAGGTTACCAGTGGGAGATGAGGACCAGCAAGAGCTTTCAGGGCTGGCACCTTTAGTGTAGGAGCAATCCCTGGACGTTCGCAATTTCGGTGTTGAGCTCTGGCCAGATTGAGCAGGAGAGGCTGTGTACGTTGGAAGTTTTAGTAGGCTAAACAAGTTCAGAGGCCAAGTGTTTGTGGTTCGTTTGAGAGGTTACCAGTGGGAGATGAGGACCAGCAAGAGCTTTCAGGGCTGGCACCTTTAGTGTAGGAGCAATCGCTGGACGTTCGCAATTCCGGTGTTGAGCTCTGGCCAGATTGAGCAGGAGAGGCTGTGTACGTTGGAAGTTTTAGTAGGCTAAACAAGTTCAGAGGCCAAGTGTTTGTGGTTCGTTTGAGAGGTTACCAGTGGGAGATGAGGACCAGCAAGAGCTTTCAGGGCTGGCACCTTTAGTGTAGGAGCAATCCCTGGACGTTCACAACATCGGTGTTGAATTTTGGGCAGATTGAGCAGGAGAGGCTGTGTACGTTGGAAGTTTTAGTAGGCTAAACAAGTTCAGAGGCCAAGTGTTTGTGGTTCGTTTGAGAGGTTACCAGTGGGAGATGAGGACCAGCAAGAGCTTTCAGGGCTGACACCTTTAGTGTAGGAGCAATCGCTGGACGTTCGCAATTTCGGTGTTGAGCTCTGGCCAGATTGAGCAGGTGAGGCTCTGTACGTTAGAAGTTTTAGTAGGGTAAACAAGTTCAGAGGCCAAGTGTTTGTGGTTCGTTTGAGAGGTTACCAGTGGGAGATGAGGACCAGCAAGAGCTTTCAGGGCTGGCACCTTTAGTGTAGGAGCAATCACTGGACGTTCGCAATTTCGGTCTTGAGGTCTGGCCAGATTGAGCAGGAGAGGCTGTGTACGTTGGAAGTTTTAGTAGGCTAAACAAGTTCAGAGGCCAAGTGTTTGTGGTTCGTTTGAGAGGTTACCAGTGGGAGATGAGGACCAGCAAGAGCTTTCAGGGCTGGCACCTTTAGTGTAGGAGCAATCCCTGGACGTTCACAACATCGGTGTTGAGCTCTGGCCAGATTGAGCAGGAGGGGCTGTGTACGTTGGAAGTTTTAGTAGGCTAAACAAGTTCAGAGCCCAAGTGTTTGTGGTTCGTTTGAGAGGTTACCAGTGGGAGATGAGGACCAGCAAGAGCTTTCAGGGCTGGCCCCTTTAGTGTAGGAGCAATCGCTGGACGTTCGCAATTTCGGTGTTGAGCTCTGGCCAGATTGAGCAGGAGAGGCTGTGTACGTTGGAAGTTTTAGTAGGCTAAACAAGTTCAGAGGCCAAGTGTTTGTGGTTCGTTTGAGAGGTTACCAGTGGGAGATGAGGACCAGCAAGAGCTTTCAGGGCTGGCCCCTTTAGTGTAGGAGCAATCGCTGGACGTTCGCAATTTCGGTGTTGAGCTCTGGCCAGATTGAGCAGGAGAGGCTGTGTACGTTGGAAGTTTTAGTAGGCTAAACAAGTTCAGAGGCCAAGTGTTTGTGGTTCGTTTGAGAGGTTACCAGTGGGAGATGAGGACCAGCAAGAGCTTTCAGGGCTGGCACCTTTAGTGTAGGAGCAATCGCTGGACGTTCGCAATTTCGGTGTTGAGCTCTGGCCAGATTGAGCAGGAGAGGCTGTGTACGTTGGAAGTTTTAGTAGGCTAAACAAGTTCAGAGGCCAAGTGTTTGTGGTTCGTTTGAGAGGTTACCAGTGGGAGATGAGGACCAGCAAGAGCTTTCAGGGCTGGCACCTTTAGTGTAGGAGCAATCGCTGGACGTTCGCAATCTCAGTGTTGAGCTCTGGCCAGATTGAGCAGGAGAGGCTGTGTACGTTGGAAGTTTTAGTAGGCTAAACAAGTTCAGAGGCCAAGTGTTTGTGGTTCGTTTGAGAGGTTACCAGTGGGAGATGAGGACCAGCAAGAGCTTTCAGGGCTGGCACCTTTAGTGTAGGAGCAATCCCTGGACGTTCGCAATTTCGGTGTTGAGCTCTGGCCAGATTGAGCAGGAGAGGCTGTGTACGTTGGAAGTTTTAGTAGGCTAAACAAGTTCAGAGGCCAAGTGTTTGTGGTTCGTTTGAGAGGTTACCAGTGGGAGATGAGGACCAGCAAGAGCTTTCAGGGCTGGCACCTTTATTGTAGGAGTAATCGCTGGACGTTCGCAATCTCAGTGTTGAGCTCTGGCCAGATTGAGCAGGAGAGGCTGTGTACGTTGGAAGTTTTAGTAGGCTAAACAAGTTCAGAGGCCAAGTGTTTGTGGTTCGTTTGAGAGGTTACCAGTGGGAGATGAGGACCAGCAAGAGCTTTCAGGGCTGGCACCTTTAGTGTAGGAGCAATCCCTGGACGTTCGCAATTTCGGTGTTGAGCTCTGGCCAGATTGAGCAGGAGAGGCTGTGTACGTTGGAAGTTTTAGTAGGCTAAACAAGTTCAGAGGCCAAGTGTTTGTGGTTCGTTTGAGAGGTTACCAGTGGGAGATGAGGACCAGCAAGAGCTTTCAGGGCTGGCACCTTTAGTGTAGGAGCAATCGCTGGACGTTCGCAATCTCGGTGTTGAGCTCTGGCCAGATTGAGCAGGAGAGGCTGTGTACGTTGGAAGTTTTAGTAGGCTAAACAAGTTCAGAGGCCAAGTGTTTGTGGTTCGTTTGAGATGTTACCAGTGGGAGATGAGGACCAGCAAGAGCTTTCAGGGCTGACACCTTTAGTGTAGGAGCAATCCCTGGACGTTCGCATTCTCGGTGTTGAGCTCTGGCCAGATTGAGCAGGAGAGGCTGTGTACGTTGGAAGTTTTAGTAGGCTAAACAAGTTCAGAGGCCAAGTGTTTGTGGTTCGTTTGAGAGGTTACCAGTGGGAGATGAGGACCAGCAAGAGCTTTCAGGGCTGGCACCTTTAGTGTAGGAGCCATCCCTGGACGTTCACAGCATCTGTGTTGAGCTCTGGCCAGATTGAGCAGGAGAGGCAGTGTACGTTGGAAGTTTTAGTAGGCTAAACAAGTTCAGAGCCCAAGTGTTTGTGGTTCGTTTGAGAGGTTACCAGTGGGAGATGAGGACCAGCAAGAGCTTTCAGGGCTGACCCCTTTAGTGTAGGAGCAATCGCTGGACGTTCGCAATCTCGGTGTTGAGCTCTGGCCAGATTGAGCAGGAGAGGCTGTGTACGTTGGAAGTTTTAGTAGGCTAAACAAGTTCAGAGGCCAAGTGTTTGTGGTTCGTTTGAGAGGTTACCAGTGGGAGATGAGGACCAGCAAGAGCTTTCAGGGCTGGCACCTTTAGTGTAGGAGCAATCCCTGGACGTTCACATCATCGGTGTTGAATTTTGGGCAGATTGAGCAGGAGAGGCTGTGTACGTTGGAAGTTTTAGTAGGCTAAACAAGTTCAGAGGCCAAGTGTTTGTGGTTCGTTTGAGAGGTTACCAGTGGGAGATGAGGACCAGCAAGAGCTTTCAGGGCTGGCACCTTTAGTGTAGGAGCAATCCCTGGACGTTCACAACATCGGTGTTGAATTTTGGGCAGATTGAGCAGGAGAGGCTGTGTACGTTGGAAGTTTTAGTAGGCTAAACAAGTTCAGAGGCCAAGTGTTTGTGGTTCGTTTGAGAGGTTACCAGTGGGAGATGAGGACCAGCAAGAGCTTTCAGGGCTGGCACCTTTAGTGTAGGAGCAATCCCTGGACGTTCGCAATTTCGGTGTTGAGCTCTGGCCAGATTGAGCAGGAGAGGCTGTGTACGTTGGAAGTTTTAGTAGGCTAAACAAGTTCAGAGCCCAAGTGTTTGTGGTTCGTTTGAGAGGTTACCAGTGGGAGATGAGGACCAGCAAGAGCTTTCAGGGCTGGCACCTTTAGTGTAGGAGCAATTGCTGGATGTTAGCAATTTTGGTGTTGAGCTCTGGCCAGATTGAGCAGGAGAGGCTGTGTACGTTGGAAGTTTTAGTAGCCTAAACAAGTTCAGAGGCCAAGTGTTTGTGGTTCGTTTGAGAGGTTACCAGTGGGAGATGAGGACCAGCAAGAGCTTTCAGGGCTGGCACCTTTAGTGTAGGAGCAATCGCTGGACGTTCGCAATTTCGGTGTTGAGCTCTGGCCAGATTGAGCAGGAGAGGCTGTGTACGTTGGAAGTTTTAGTAGGCTAAACAAGTTCAGAGGCCAAGTGTTTGTGGTTCGTTTGAGAGGTTACCAGTGGGAGATGAGGACCAGCAAGAGCTTTCAGGGCTGGCACCTTTAGTGTAGGAGCAATCCCTGGACGTTCACAACATCGGTGTTGAATTTTGGGCAGATTGAGCAGGAGAGGCTGTGTACATTGGAAGTTTTAGTAGGCTAAACAAGTTCAGAGGCCAAGTGTTTGTGGTTCGTTTGAGAGGTTACCAGTGGGAGATGAGGACCAGCAAGAGCTTTCAGGGCTGGCACCTTTAGTGTAGGAGCAATTGCTGGATGTTCGCAATTTTGGTGTTGAGCTCTGGCCAGATTGAGCAGGAGAGGCTGTGTACGTTGGAAGTTTTAGTAGGATAAACAAGTTCAGAGGCCAAGTGTGTGTGGTTCGTTTGAGAGGTTACCAGTGGGAGATGAGGACCAGCAAGAGCTTTCAGGGCTGGCACCTTTAGTGTAGGAGCAATCCCTGGACGTTCGCAATTTCGGTGTTGAGGTCTGGGCAGATTGAGCAGGAGAGGCTGTGTACGTTGGAAGTTTTAGTAGGCTAAACAAGTTCAGAGGCCAAGTGTTTGTGGTTCGTTTGAGAGGTTACCAGTGGGAGATGAGGACCAGCAAGAGCTTTCAGGGCTGGCACCTTTAGTGTAGGAGCAATCGCTGGACGTTCGCAATCTCGGTGTTGAGCTCTGGCCAGATTGAGCAGGAGAGGCTGTGTACATTGGAAGTTTTAGTAGGCTAAACAAGTTCAGAGGCCAAGTGTTTGTGGTTCGTTTGAGAGGTTACCAGTGGGAGATGAGGACCAGCAAGAGCTTTCAGGGCTGGCACCTTTAGTGTAGGAGCAATCGCTGGACGTTCGCAATCTCGGTGTTGAGCTCTGGCCAGATTGAGCAGGAGAGGCTGTGTACATTGGAAGTTTTAGTAGGCTAAACAAGTTCAGAGGCCAAGTGTTTGTGGTTCGTTTGAGAGGTTACCAGTGGGAGATGAGGACCAGCAAGAGCTTTCAGGGCTGGCACCTTTAGTGTAGGAGCAATCGCTGGACGTTCGCAATTTCGGTGTTGAGCTCTGGCCAGATTGAGCAGGAGAGGCTGTGTACGTTGGAAGTTTTAGTAGGCTAAACAAGTTCAGAGGCCAAGTGTTTGTGGTTCGTTTGAGAGGTTACCAGTGGGAGATGAGGACCAGCAAGAGCTTTCAGGGCTGGCACCTTTAGTGTAGGAGCAATCGCTGGACGTTCGCAATTTCGGTGTTGAGCTCTGGCCAGCTTGAGAGGAGAGGCTGTGTACGTTGGAAGTTTTAGTAGGCTAAACAAGTTCAGAGGCCAAGTGTTTGTGGTTCGTTTGAGAGGTTACCAGAGGGAGATGAGGACCAGCAAGAGCTTTCAGGGCTGGCACCTTTAGTGTAGGAGCAATCGCTGGACGTTCGCAATTCCGGTGTGAATTTTGGCCAGATTGAGCAGGAGAGGCTGTGTACGTTGGAAGTTTTAGTAGGCTAAACAAGTTCAGAGACCAAGTGTTTGTGGTCCGTTTGAGAGGTTACCAGTGGGAGATGAGGAGCAGCAAGAGCTTTCAGGGCTGGCACCTTTAGTGTAGGAGCAATCGCTGGACGTTCGCAATTTCGGTGTTGAGCTCTGGCCAGATTGAGCAGGAGAGGCAGTGTACGTTGGAAGTTTTAGCATGCTAAACAAGTTCAGAGCCCAAGTGTTTCTGGTTGTTTTGAGAGGTTACCAGTGGGAGATGAGGACCAGCAAGAGCTTTCAGGGCTGGCACCTTTAGTGTAGGAGCAATCGCTGGACGTTCGCAATTTCGGTGTTGAGCTCTGACGTGAATAAGCGAGAGGAACCGATGCTACGTCTGGACCTTTGAGTGTCTAAACAAGCTCAGAGCCCAAGTGTTTGTGTTTCGTTTGAGAGGTTACCAGTGGGAGATGAGGACCAGCAAGAGCTTTCAGGGCTGGCACCTTTAGTGTAGGAGCAATCACTTGACGTTCACAATTCCGGTGTTGAGCTCTGACGTGAATAAGCGAGAGGAACTGATGCTACGTCCGGACCTTTGAGTGTCTAAACAAGTTCAGAGTCAAGTGTTTGTGATTCGTTTTAGAGGTTACCAGTGGGAGATGAGGACCAGCAAGAGCTTTCAGGGCTGGCACCTTTAGTGTAGGAGCAATCGCTGGACGTTCGCAATTTCGGTGTTGAGCTCTGGCCAGAATGAGCAGGGGAGGCTGTGTACGTTGGAAGTTTTAGTAGGCTAAACAAGTTCAGAGGCCAAGCGTTTGTGGTTCGTTTGAGAGGTTACCAGTGGGAGATGAGGACCAGCAAGAGCTTTCAGGGCTGGCACCTTTAGTGTAGGAGCAATCGCTGGACGTTCGCAATTCCGGTGTGAATTTTGGCCAGATTGAGCAGGAGAGGCTGTGTACGTTGGAAGTTTTAGTAGGCTAAACAAGTTCAGAGCCCAAGTGTTTGTGGTTCTTTTGAGAGGTTACCAGTGGGAGATGAGGACCAGCAAGAGCTTTCAGGGCTGGCACCTTTAGTGTAGGAGCAATCGCTGGACGTTCGCAATTTCGGTGTTGAGCTCTGGCCAGATTGAGCAGGAGAGGCTGTGTACGTTGGAAGTTTTAGTAGGCTAAACAAGTTCAGAGCCCAAGCGTTTGTGGCTCGTTTGAGAGGTTACCAGTGGGAGATGAGGACCAGCAACAGCTTTCAGGGCTGGCACCTTTAGAGTAGGAGCCATCGCTGGACGTTCGCAATTTCGGTGTTGAGCTCTGCCCAGATTGAGCAGGAGAGGCTGTGTACGTTGGAAGTTTTATTAGCCTAAACAAGTTCAGAGCCCAAGTGTTTGTGGTTCGTTTGAGAGGTTACCAGTGGGAGATGAGGAGCAGCAAGAGCTTTCAGGGCTGGCACCTTTAGTGTAGGAGCAATCCCTGGACGTTCGCAATTTCTGTGTTGAATTTTGGCCAGATTGAGCAGGAGAGGCTGTGTACGTTGGAAGTTTTAGTAGGCTAAACAAGTTCAGAGACCAAGTGTTTGTGGCTCGTTTGAGAGGTTACCAGTGGGAGATGAGGACCAGCAAGAGCTTTCAGGGCTGGCACCTTTAGTGTAGGAGCAATCGCTGGACGTTCGCAATTTCGGTGTTGAGCTCTGCCCAGATTGAGCAGGAGAGGCTGTGTACTTTGAAAGTTTTGGTAGGCTAAACAAGTTCAGAGCCCAAGTGTTTGTGGTTCGTTTGAGAGGTTACCAGTGGGAGATGAGGAGCAGCAAGAGCTTTCAGGGCTGGCACCTTTAGTGTAGGAGCAATCGCTGGACGTTCGCAATTTCGGTGTTGAGCTCTGGCCAGATTGAGAAGGAGAGGCTGTGTACGTTGGAAGTTTTAGTAGGCTAAACAAGTTCAGAGCCCAAGTGTTTGTGGTTCGTTTGAGAGGTTACCAGTGGGAGATGAGGACCAGCAAGAGCTTTCAGGGCTGGCACCTTTAGTGTAGGAGCAATCGCTGGACGTTCGCAATTTCGGTGTTGAATTTTGGCCAGATTGAGCAGGAGAGGCTGTGTACGTTGGAAGTTTTAGTAGGCTAAACAAGTTCAGAGACCAAGTGTTTGTGGTCCGTTTGAGAGGTTACCAGTGGGAGATGAGGACCAGCAAGAGCTTTCAGGGCTGGCACCTTTAGTGTAGGAGCAATCGCTGGACGTTCGCAATTTCGGTGTTGAGCTCTGGCCAGATTGAGCAGGAGAGGCAGTGTACGTTGGAAGTTTTAGCAGGGTAAACAAGTTCAGAGCCCAAGTGTTTCTGGTTCTTTTGAGAGGTTACCAGTGGGAGATGAGGACCAGGAAGAGATTTCAGGGCTGGCACCTTTAGTGTAGGAGCAATCGCTGGACGTTCGCAATTTCGGTGTTGAGCTCTGGCCAGATTGAGCAGGAGAGGCTGTGTACGTTGGAAGTTTTAGTAGGCTAAACAAGTTCAGAGCCCAAGTGTTTGTGGTTCGTTTGAGAGGTTACCAGTGGGATATGAGGAGCAGCAAGAGCTTTCAGGGCTGGCACCTTTAGTGTAGGAGCCATCGCTGGACGTTCGCAATTTCGGTGTTGAGCTCTGGCCAGATTGAGCAGGAGAGGCTGTGTACGTTGGAAGTTTTAGTAGCCTAAACAAGTTCAGAGCCCAAGTGTTTGTGGTTCGTTTGAGAGGTTAGCAGTGGGAGATGAGGACCAGCAAGAGCTTTCAGGGCTGGCACCTTTAGTGTAGGAGCAATCGCTGGACGTTCGCAATTTCGGTGTTGAGCTCTGGCCAGAATGAGCAGGGGAGGCTGTGTACGTTGGAAGTTTTAGTAGGCTAAACAAGTTCAGAGCCGAAGTGTTTGTGGTTCGTTTGAGAGGTTAGCAGTGGGAGATGAGGACCAGCAAGAACTTTCAGGGCTGGCACCTTTAGTGTAGGAGCAATCGCTGGACGTTCGCAATTTCGGTGTTGAATTTTGGCCAGATTGAGAAGGAGAGGCTGTGTACGTTGGAAGTTTTAGTAGCCTAAACGAGTTCAGAGCCCAAGTGTTTGTTGTTTGTTTGAGAGGTTAGCAGTGGGAGATGAGGACCAGGAACAGCTTTCAGGGCTGGCACCTTTAGTGTAGGAGCAATCGCTGGACGTTCGCAATTTCGGTGTTGAATTTTGGCCAGATTGAGCAGGAGAGGCAGTGTACGTTGGAAGTTTTAGAAGGCTAAACAAGTTCAGAGCCCAAGTGTTTGTGGTTCGTTTGAGAGGTTACCAGTGGGAGATGAGGACCAGCAAGAGCTTTCAGGGCTGGCACCTTTAGTGTAGGAGCAATCGCTGGACGTTCGCAATTTCGGTGTTGAGCTCTGGCCAGAATGAGCAGGGGAGGCTGTGTACGTTGGAAGTTTTAGTAGGCTAAACAAGTTCAGAGCCCAAGTGTTTGTGGTTCGTTTGAGAGGTTACCAGTGGGAGATGAGGACCAGCAAGAGCTTTCAGGGCTGGCACCTTTAGTGTAGGAGCAATCGCTGGACGTTCGCAATTTCGGTGTTGAGCTCTGGCCAGATTGAGCAGGAGAGGCAGTGTACGTTGGAAGTTTTAACAGGCTAAACAAGTTCAGAGCCCAAGTGTTTCTGGTTCTTTTGAGAGGTTACCAGTGGGAGATGAGGACCAGCAAGAGCTTTCAGGGCTGGCACCTTTAGTGTAGGAGCAATCGCTGGACGTTCGCAATTTCGGTGTTGAGCTCTGGCCAGATTGAGCAGGAGAGGCTGTGTACGTTGGAAGTTTTAGTAGGCTAAACAAGTTCAGAGCCCAAGCGTTTGTGGCTCGTTTGAGAGGTTACCAGTGGGAGATGAGGACCAGCAACAGCTTTCAGGGCTGGCACCTTTAGAGTAGGAGCCATCGCTGGACGTTCGCAATTTCGGTGTTGAGCTCTGCCCAGATTGAGCAGGAGAGGCTGTGTACGTTGGAAGTTTTAGTAGGCTAAACAAGTTCAGAGCCCAAGTGTTTGTGGTTCGTTTGAGAGGTTACCAGTGGGAGATGAGGACCAGCAACAGCTTTCAGGGCTGGCACCTTTAGTGTAGGAGCAATCCCTGGACGTTCGCAATTTCGGTGTTGAATTTTGGCCAGATTGAGCAGGAGAGGCTGTGTACGTTGGATGTTTTAGTAGGCTAAACAAGTTCAGAGCTAAAGTGTTTGTGTGTCGTTTGAGAGGTTACCAGTGGGAGATGAGGACCAGCAAGAGCTTTCAGGGCTGGCACCTTTAGTGTAGGAGCAATCGCTGGACGTTCGCAATTTCGGTGTTGAGCTCTGGCCAGATTGAGCAGGAGAGGCTGTGTACTTTGAAAGTTTTGGTAGGCTAAACAAGTTCAGAGCCCAAGTGTTTGTGGTTCGTTTGAGAGGTTACCAGTGGGAGATGAGGAGCAGCAAGAGCTTTCAGGGCTGGCACCTTTAGTGTAGGAGCAATCGCTGGACGTTCGCAATTTCGGTGTTGAGCTCTGGCCAGCCTGAGCAGGAGAGGCTGTGTACGTTGGAAGTTTTAGTAGGCTAAACAAGTTCAGAGACCAAGTGTTTGTGGTCCGTTTGAGAGGTTAACAGTGGGAGATGAGGACCAGCAAGAGCTTTCAGGGCTGGCACCTTTAGTGTAGGAGCAATCGCTGGACGTTCGCAATTTCGGTGTTGAGCTCTGGCCAGATTGAGCAGGAGAGGCTGTGTACGTTGGAAGATTTAGTAGGCTAAACAAGTTCAGAGGCCAAGTGTTTGTGGTTCGGTTTAGAGGTTACCAGTGGGAGATGAGGACCAGCAAGAGCTTTCAGGGCTTGCACCTTTAGTGTAGGAGCAATCGCTGGACGTTCGCAATTTCGGTGTTGAGCTCTGGCCAGACTGAGCTGGTGAGGGAGTGTATATTGGAAGTTTTAGTAGCCTAAACAAGTTCAGAGCCCAAGTGTTTGTGGTTTGGTTTAGAGGTTACCAGTGTGAGATGAGGATCAGCAAGAGCTTTCAGGGCTGGCACCTTTAGTGTAGAAGCAATCGCTGGACGTTCGCAATTTCGGTGTTGAGCTCTGACGTGAATTAGCGAGAGGAAGCGATGATACGTCTGGACATTTAAGTGTCTAAAGCAGTTCCGAGCCTAAGTGTTTGTGGTTCGGTTTAGAGGTTACCAGTGGGAGATGAGGAGCACCAAGAGCTTTCAGGGCTGGCACCTTTAGTGTAGGAGCAATCGCTGGACGTTCGCAATTTCGGTGTTGTGCTCTGGCCAGGTTGAGCAGGTCAGGGAGTGTATGTTGGAAGTTTTATTAGCCTAAACAAGTTCAGAGCGCAAGTGTTTGTGGTTCGTTTTAGAGGTTACCAGTGGGAGATGAGGACCAGCAAGAGCTTTCAGGGCTGGCACCTTTAGTGTAGGAGCAATCGCTGGACGTTCGCAATTTCGGTGTTGAGCTCTGGCCAGAATGAGCAGGGGAGGCTGTGTACGTTGGAAGTTTTAGTAGGCTAAAAAAGTTCAGAGCCGAAGTGTTTGTGGTTCGTTTGAGAGGTTAGCAGTGGGAGATGAGGACCAGCAAGAACTTTCAGGGCTGGCACCTTTAGTGTAGGAGCAATCGCTGGACGTTCGCAATTTCGGTGTTGAATTTTGGCCAGATTGAGCAGGAGAGCCTGTGTACGTTGGAAGTTTTAGTAGCCTAAACGAGTTCAGAGCCCAAGTGTTTGTTGTTTGTTTGAGAGGTTAGCAGTGGGAGATGAGGACCAGGAACAGCTTTCAGGGCTGGCACCTTTAGTGTAGGAGCAATCGCTGGACGTTCGCAATTTCGGTGTTGAATTTTGGCCAGATTGAGCAGGAGAGGCTGTGTACGTTGGAAGTTTTAGAAGGCTAAACAAGTTCAGAGCCCAAGTGTTTGTGGTTCGTTTGAGAGGTTACCAGTGGGAGATGAGGACCAGCAAGAGCTTTCAGGGCTGGCACCTTTAGTGTAGGAGCAATCGCTGGACGTTCGCAATTTCGGTGTTGAGCTCTGGCCAGAATGAGCAGGGGAGGCTGTGTACGTTGGAAGTTTTAGTAGCCTAAACAAGTTCAGAGCCCAAGTGTTTGTGGTTCGTTTGAGAGGTTACCAGTGGGAGATGAGGACCAGCAAGAGCTTTCAGGGCTGGCACCTTTAGTGTAGGAGCAATCGCTGGACGTTCGCAATTTCGGTGTTGAGCTCTGGCCAGATTGAGCAGGAGAGGCAGTGTACGTTGGAAGTTTTAACAGGCTAAACAAGTTCAGAGCCCAAGTGTTTCTGGTTCTTTTGAGAGGTTACCAGTGGGAGATGAGGACCAGCAAGAGCTTTCAGGGCTGGCACCTTTAGTGTAGGAGCAATCGCTGGACGTTCGCAATTTCGGTGTTGAGCTCTGGCCAGATTGAGCAGGAGAGGCTGTGTACGTTGGAAGTTTTAGTAGGCTAAACAAGTTCAGAGCCCAAGCGTTTGTGGCTCGTTTGAGAGGTTACCAGTGGGAGATGAGGACCAGCAACAGCTTTCAGGGCTGGCACCTTTAGAGTAGGAGCCATCGCTGGACGTTCGCAATTTCGGTGTTGAGCTCTGCCCAGATTGAGCAGGAGAGGCTGTGTACGTTGGAAGTTTTAGTAGGCTAAACAAGTTCAGAGCCCAAGTGTTTGTGGTTCGTTTGAGAGGTTACCAGTGGGAGATGAGGACCAGCAAGAGCTTTCAGGGCTGGCACCTTTAGTGTAGGAGCAATCCCTGGACGTTCGCAATTTCTGTGTTGAATTTTGGCCAGATTGAGCAGGAGAGGCTGTGTACGTTGGAAGTTTTAGTAGGCTAAACAAGTTCAGAGACCAAGTGTTTGTGGCTCGTTTGAGAGGTTACCAGTGGGAGATGAGGACCAGCAAGAGCTTTCAGGGCTGGCACCTTTAGTGTAGGAGCAATCGCTGGACGTTCGCAATTTCGGTGTTGAGCTCTGCCCAGATTGAGCAGGAGAGGCTGTGTACTTTGAAAGTTTTGGTAGGCTAAACAAGTTCAGAGCCCAAGTGTTTGTGGTTCGTTTGAGAGGTTACCAGTGGGAGATGAGGAGCAGCAAGAGCTTTCAGGGCTGGCACCTTTAGTGTAGGAGCAATCGCTGGACGTTCGCAATTTCGGTGTTGAGCTCTGGCCAGATTGAGAAGGAGAGGCTGTGTACGTTGGAAGTTTTAGTAGGCTAAACAAGTTCAGAGCCCAAGTGTTTGTGGTTCGTTTGAGAGGTTACCAGTGGGAGATGAGGACCAGCAAGAGCTTTCAGGGCTGGCACCTTTAGTGTAGGAGCAATCGCTGGACGTTCGCAATTTCGGTGTTGAATTTTGGCCAGATTGAGCAGGAGAGGCTGTGTACGTTGGAAGTTTTAGTAGGCTAAACAAGTTCAGAGACCAAGTGTTTGTGGTCCGTTTGAGAGGTTACCAGTGGGAGATGAGGACCAGCAAGAGCTTTCAGGGCTGGCACCTTTAGTGTAGGAGCAATCGCTGGACGTTCGCAATTTCGGTGTTGAGCTCTGGCCAGATTGAGCAGGAGAGGCAGTGTACGTTGGAAGTTTTAGCAGGGTAAACAAGTTCAGAGCCCAAGTGTTTCTGGTTCTTTTGAGAGGTTACCAGTGGGAGATGAGGACCAGGAAGAGATTTCAGGGCTGGCACCTTTAGTGTAGGAGCAATCGCTGGACGTTCGCAATTTCGGTGTTGAGCTCTGGCCAGATTGAGCAGGAGAGGCTGTGTACGTTGGAAGTTTTAGTAGGCTAAACAAGTTCAGAGCCCAAGTGTTTGTGGTTCGTTTGAGAGGTTACCAGTGGGATATGAGGAGCAGCAAGAGCTTTCAGGGCTGGCACCTTTAGTGTAGGAGCCATCGCTGGACGTTCGCAATTTCGGTGTTGAGCTCTGGCCAGATTGAGCAGGAGAGGCTGTGTACGTTGGAAGTTTTAGTAGCCTAAACAAGTTCAGAGCCCAAGTGTTTGTGGTTCGTTTGAGAGGTTAGCAGTGGGAGATGAGGACCAGCAAGAGCTTTCAGGGCTGGCACCTTTAGTGTAGGAGCAATCGCTGGACGTTCGCAATTTCGGTGTTGAGCTCTGGCCAGAATGAGCAGGGGAGGCTGTGTACGTTGGAAGTTTTAGTAGGCTAAACAAGTTCAGAGCCGAAGTGTTTGTGGTTCGTTTGAGAGGTTAGCAGTGGGAGATGAGGACCAGCAAGAACTTTCAGGGCTGGCACCTTTAGTGTAGGAGCAATCGCTGGACGTTCGCAATTTCGGTGTTGAATTTTGGCCAGATTGAGAAGGAGAGGCTGTGTACGTTGGAAGTTTTAGTAGCCTAAACGAGTTCAGAGCCCAAGTGTTTGTTGTTTGTTTGAGAGGTTAGCAGTGGGAGATGAGGACCAGGAACAGCTTTCAGGGCTGGCACCTTTAGTGTAGGAGCAATCGCTGGACGTTCGCAATTTCGGTGTTGAATTTTGGCCAGATTGAGCAGGAGAGGCAGTGTACGTTGGAAGTTTTAGAAGGCTAAACAAGTTCAGAGCCCAAGTGTTTGTGGTTCGTTTGAGAGGTTACCAGTGGGAGATGAGGACCAGCAAGAGCTTTCAGGGCTGGCACCTTTAGTGTAGGAGCAATCGCTGGACGTTCGCAATTTCGGTGTTGAGCTCTGGCCAGAATGAGCAGGGGAGGCTGTGTACGTTGGAAGTTTTAGTAGGCTAAACAAGTTCAGAGCCCAAGTGTTTGTGGTTCGTTTGAGAGGTTACCAGTGGGAGATGAGGACCAGCAAGAGCTTTCAGGGCTGGCACCTTTAGTGTAGGAGCAATCGCTGGACGTTCGCAATTTCGGTGTTGAGCTCTGGCCAGATTGAGCAGGAGAGGCAGTGTACGTTGGAAGTTTTAACAGGCTAAACAAGTTCAGAGCCCAAGTGTTTCTGGTTCTTTTGAGAGGTTACCAGTGGGAGATGAGGACCAGCAAGAGCTTTCAGGGCTGGCACCTTTAGTGTAGGAGCAATCGCTGGACGTTCGCAATTTCGGTGTTGAGCTCTGGCCAGATTGAGCAGGAGAGGCTGTGTACGTTGGAAGTTTTAGTAGGCTAAACAAGTTCAGAGCCCAAGCGTTTGTGGCTCGTTTGAGAGGTTACCAGTGGGAGATGAGGACCAGCAACAGCTTTCAGGGCTGGCACCTTTAGAGTAGGAGCCATCGCTGGACGTTCGCAATTTCGGTGTTGAGCTCTGGCCAGATTGAGCAGGAGAGGCTGTGTACGTTGGAAGTTTTAGTAGGCTAAACAAGTTCAGAGCCCAAGTGTTTGTGGTTCGTTTGAGAGGTTACCAGTGGGAGATGAGGACCAGCAACAGCTTTCAGGGCTGGCACCTTTAGTGTAGGAGCAATCCCTGGACGTTCGCAATTTCGGTGTTGAATTTTGGCCAGATTGAGCAGGAGAGGCTGTGTACGTTGGATGTTTTAGTAGGCTAAACAAGTTCAGAGCTAAAGTGTTTGTGTGTCGTTTGAGAGGTTACCAGTGGGAGATGAGGACCAGCAAGAGCTTTCAGGGCTGGCACCTTTAGTGTAGGAGCAATCGCTGGACGTTCGCAATTTCGGTGTTGAGCTCTGGCCAGATTGAGCAGGAGAGGCTGTGTACTTTGAAAGTTTTGGTAGGCTAAACAAGTTCAGAGCCCAAGTGTTTGTGGTTCGTTTGAGAGGTTACCAGTGGGAGATGAGGAGCAGCAAGAGCTTTCAGGGCTGGCACCTTTAGTGTAGGAGCAATCGCTGGACGTTCGCAATTTCGGTGTTGAGCTCTGGCCAGCCTGAGCAGGAGAGGCTGTGTACGTTGGAAGTTTTAGTAGGCTAAACAAGTTCAGAGACCAAGTGTTTGTGGTCCGTTTGAGAGGTTACCAGTGGGAGATGAGGACCAGCAAGAGCTTTCAGGGCTGGCACCTTTAGTGTAGGAGCAATCGCTGGACGTTCGCAATTTCGGTGTTGAGCTCTGGCCAGATTGAGCAGGAGAGGCTGTGTACGTTGGAAGATTTAGTAGGCTAAACAAGTTCAGAGGCCAAGTGTTTGTGGTTCGGTTTAGAGGTTACCAGTGGGAGATGAGGACCAGCAAGAGCTTTCAGGGCTTGCACCTTTAGTGTAGGAGCAATCGCTGGACGTTCGCAATTTCGGTGTTGAGCTCTGGCCAGACTGAGCTGGTGAGGGAGTGTATATTGGAAGTTTTAGTAGCCTAAACAAGTTCAGAGCCCAAGTGTTTGTGGTTTGGTTTAGAGGTTACCAGTGTGAGATGAGGATCAGCAAGAGCTTTCAGGGCTGGCACCTTTAGTGTAGAAGCAATCGCTGGACGTTCGCAATTTCGGTGTTGAGCTCTGACGTGAATTAGCGAGAGGAAGCGATGATACGTCTGGACATTTAAGTGTCTAAAGCAGTTCCGAGCCTAAGTGTTTGTGGTTCGGTTTAGAGGTTACCAGTGGGAGATGAGGAGCACTAAGAGCTTTCAGGGCTGGCACCTTTAGTGTAGGAGCAATCGCTGGACGTTCGCAATTTCGGTGTTGTGCTCTGGCCAGGTTGAGCAGGTCAGGGAGTGTATGTTGGAAGTTTTATTAGCCTAAACAAGTTCAGAGCGCAAGTGTTTGTGGTTCGTTTTAGAGGTTACCAGTGGGAGATGAGGACCAGCAAGAGCTTTCAGGGCTGGCACCTTTAGTGTAGGAGCAATCGCTGGACGTTCGCAATTTCGGTGTTGAGCTCTGGCCAGAATGAGCAGGGGAGGCTGTGTACGTTGGAAGTTTTAGTAGGCTAAAAAAGTTCAGAGCCGAAGTGTTTGTGGTTCGTTTGAGAGGTTAGCAGTGGGAGATGAGGACCAGCAAGAACTTTCAGGGCTGGCACCTTTAGTGTAGGAGCAATCGCTGGACGTTCGCAATTTCGGTGTTGAATTTTGGCCAGATTGAGCAGGAGAGGCTGTGTACGTTGGAAGTTTTAGTAGCCTAAACGAGTTCAGAGCCCAAGTGTTTGTTGTTTGTTTGAGAGGTTAGCAGTGGGAGATGAGGACCAGGAACAGCTTTCAGGGCTGGCACCTTTAGTGTAGGAGCAATCGCTGGACGTTCGCAATTTCGGTGTTGAATTTTGGCCAGATTGAGCAGGAGAGGCAGTGTACGTTGGAAGTTTTAGAAGGCTAAACAAGTTCAGAGCCCAAGTGTTTGTGGTTCGTTTGAGAGGTTACCAGTGGGAGATGAGGACCAGCAAGAGCTTTCAGGGCTGGCACCTTTAGTGTAGGAGCAATCGCTGGACGTTCGCAATTTCGGTGTTGAGCTCTGGCCAGAATGAGCAGGGGAGGCTGTGTACGTTGGAAGTTTTAGTAGGCTAAACAAGTTCAGAGCCCAAGTGTTTGTGGTTCGTTTGAGAGGTTACCAGTGGGAGATGAGGACCAGCAAGAGCTTTCAGGGCTGGCACCTTTAGTGTAGGAGCAATCGCTGGACGTTCGCAATTTCGGTGTTGAGCTCTGGCCAGATTGAGCAGGAGAGGCAGTGTACGTTGGAAGTTTTAACAGGCTAAACAAGTTCAGAGCCCAAGTGTTTCTGGTTCTTTTGAGAGGTTACCAGTGGGAGATGAGGACCAGCAAGAGCTTTCAGGGCTGGCACCTTTAGTGTAGGAGCAATCGCTGGACGTTCGCAATTTCGGTGTTGAGCTCTGGCCAGATTGAGCAGGAGAGGCTGTGTACGTTGGAAGTTTTAGTAGGCTAAACAAGTTCAGAGCCCAAGCGTTTGTGGCTCGTTTGAGAGGTTACCAGTGGGAGATGAGGACCAGCAACAGCTTTCAGGGCTGGCACCTTTAGAGTAGGAGCCATCGCTGGACGTTCGCAATTTCGGTGTTGAGCTCTGGCCAGATTGAGCAGGAGAGGCTGTGTACGTTGGAAGTTTTAGTAGGCTAAACAAGTTCAGAGCCCAAGTGTTTGTGGTTCGTTTGAGAGGTTACCAGTGGGAGATGAGGACCAGCAAGAGCTTTCAGGGCTGGCACCTTTAGTGTAGGAGCAATCCCTGGACGTTCGCAATTTCGGTGTTGAATTTTGGCCAGATTGAGCAGGAGAGGCTGTGTACGTTGGATGTTTTAGTAGGCTAAACAAGTTCAGAGCTAAAGTGTTTGTGTGTCGTTTGAGAGGTTACCAGTGGGAGATGAGGACCAGCAAGAGCTTTCAGGGCTGGCACCTTTAGTGTAGGAGCAATCGCTGGACGTTCGCAATTTCGGTGTTGAGCTCTGGCCAGATTGAGCAGGAGAGGCTGTGTACTTTGAAAGTTTTGGTAGGCTAAACAAGTTCAGAGCCCAAGTGTTTGTGGTTCGTTTGAGAGGTTACCAGTGGGAGATGAGGAGCAGCAAGAGCTTTCAGGGCTGGCACCTTTAGTGTAGGAGCAATCGCTGGACGTTCGCAATTTCGGTGTTGAGCTCTGGCCAGCTTGAGCAGGACAGGGAATGTATGTTGGTAGTTGTAGTGGCTTAAACAAGTTCAGAGCCCAAGTGTTTGTGGCTCGTTTGAGAGGTTAGCAGTGGGAGATGAGGACCAGCAAGAGCTTTCAGGGCTGGCACCTTTAGTGTAGGAGCAATCGCTGGACGTTCGCAATTTCGGTGTTGAGCTCTGGCCAGATTGAGCAGGAGAGGCTGTGTACGTTGGAAGTTTTAGCAGGCTAAACAAGTTCAGAGCCCAAGTGTTTCTGGTTCTTTTGAGAGGTTACCAGTGGGAGATGAGGACCAGCAAGAGCTTTCAGGGCTGGCACCTTTAGTGTAGGAGCAATCGCTGGACGTTCGC
Organism: Gavia stellata; assembly: GCF_030936135.1. Lineage (NCBI taxonomy): Eukaryota > Metazoa > Chordata > Aves > Gaviiformes > Gaviidae > Gavia > Gavia stellata. The sequence continues at coordinate 64,817 of NW_026776553.1, forward strand.
AATTTCGGTGTTGAGCTCTGGCCAGATTGAGCAGGAGAGGCTGTGTACGTTGGAAGTTTTAGTAGGCTAAACAAGTTCAGAGGCCAAGTGTTTGTGGTTCGGTTTAGAGGTTACCAGTGGGAGATGAGGACCAGCAAGAGCTTTCAGGGCTTGCACCTTTAGTGTAGGAGCAATCGCTGGACGTTCGCAATTTCGGTGTTGAGCTCTGGCCAGACTGAGCTGGTGAGGGAGTGTATATTGGAAGTTTTAGTAGCCTAAACAAGTTCAGAGCCCAAGTGTTTGTGGTTTGGTTTAGAGGTTACCAGTGTGAGATGAGGATCAGCAAGAGCTTTCAGGGCTGGCACCTTTAGTGTAGAAGCAATCGCTGGACGTTCGCAATTTCGGTGTTGAGCTCTGACGTGAATTAGCGAGAGGAAGCGATGATACGTCTGGACATTTAAGTGTCTAAAGCAGTTCCGAGCCTAAGTGTTTGTGGTTCGGTTTAGAGGTTACCAGTGGGAGATGAGGAGCACCAAGAGCTTTCAGGGCTGGCACCTTTAGTGTAGGAGCAATCGCTGGACGTTCGCAATTTCGGTGTTGTGCTCTGGCCAGGTTGAGCAGGTCAGGGAGTGTATGTTGGAAGTTTTATTAGCCTAAACAAGTTCAGAGCGCAAGTGTTTGTGGTTCGTTTTAGAGGTTACCAGTGGGAGATGAGGACCAGGAAGAGCTTTCAGGGCTGGCACCTTTAGTGTAGGAGCAATCGCTGGACGTTCGCAATTTCGGTGTTGAGCTCTGACGTGAATAAGCGAGAGGAACCGATGCTACGTCTGGACCTTTGAGTGTCTAAACAAGCTCAGAGCCCAAGTGTTTGTGGTTCGTTTTAGAGGTTACCAGTGGGAGATGAGGAGCAGCAAGAGCGTTCAGGGCTGGCACCTTTAGTGTAGGAGCAGTCGCTGGACGTTCGCAATTTCGGTGTTGAGCTCTGGACAGCCTGAGCAGGAGAGGGAGAGTATGTTTGAAGTTTCAGTAGCCTAAACAAGTTCAGAGCCCAAGTGTTTGTGTGTCGTTTGAGAGGTTACCAGTGGGAGATGAGGACCAGCAAGAGCTTTCAGGGCTGGCACCTTTAGTGTAGGAGCAATCACTTGACGTTCACAATTCCGGTGTTGAGCTCTGACGTGAATAAGCGAGAGGAACTGATGCTACGTCCGGACCTTTGAGTGTCTAAACAAGTTCAGAGTCAAGTGTTTGTGATTCGTTTTAGAGGTTACCAGTGGGAGATGAGGACCAGCAAGAGCTTTCAGGGCTGGCACCTTTAGTGTATGAGCAGTAGCTGGACGTTCGCAATTTCGGTGTTGAGCTCTGGCCAGCTTGAGCAGGACAGGGAATGTATGTTGGTAGTTGTAGTAGCCTAAAAAAGTTCAGAGCCCAAGTGTTTGTGGCTCGTTTGAGAGGTTACCAGTGGGAGATGAGGACCAGCAAGAGCTTTCAGGGCTGGCACCTTTAGTATAGGAGCAATCGCTGGACGTTCGCAATTTCGGTGTTGAGCTCTGGCCAGATTGAGCAGGAGAGGCTGTGTACGTTGGAAGTTTTAGCAGGCTAAACAAGTTCAGAGCCCAAGTGTTTCTGGTTCTTTTGAGAGGTTACCAGTGGGAGATGAGGACCAGCAAGAGCTTTCAGGGCTGGCACCTTTAGTGTAGGAGCAATCGCTGGACGTTCGCAATTTCGGTGTTGAGCTCTGGCCAGATTGAGCAGGAGAGGCTGTGTACGTTGGAAGTTTTAGTAGCCTAAACAAGTTCAGAGCCCAAGCGTTTGTGGCTCGTTTGAGAGGTTACCAGTGGGAGATGAGGACCAGCAAGAGCTTTCAGGGCTGGCACCTTTAGAGTAGGAGCCATCGCTGGACGTTCGCAATTTCGGTGTTGAGCTCTGCCCAGATTGAGCAGGAGAGGCTGTGTACGTTGGAAGTTTTAGTAGGCTAAACAAGTTCAGAGCCCAAGTGTTTGTGCTTCGTTTGAGAGGTTAGCAGTGGGAGATGAGGACCAGCAAGAGCTTTCAGGGCTGGCACCTTTAGTGTAGGAGCAATCGCTGGACGTTCGCAATTTCGGTGTTGAATTTTGGCCAGATTGAGCAGGAGAGGCTGTGTACGTTGGATGTTTTAGTAGGCTAAACAAGTTCAGAGCTAAAGTGTTTGTGTGTCGTTTGAGAGGTTACCAGTGGGAGATGAGGACCAGCAAGAGCTTTCAGGGCTGGCACCTTTAGTGTAGGAGCAATCGCTGGACGTTCGCAATTTCGGTGTTGAGCTCTGGCCAGATTGAGCAGGAGAGGCTGTGTACTTTGAAAGTTTTGGTAGGCTAAACAAGTTCAGAGCCCAAGTGTTTGTGGTTCGTTTGAGAGGTTACCAGTGGGAGATGAGGAGCAGCAAGAGCTTTCAGGGCTGGCACCTTTAGTGTAGGAGCAATCGCTGGACGTTCGCAATTTCGGTGTTGAGCTCTGGCCATCCTGAGCAGGAGAGGCTGTGTACGTTGGAAGTTTTAGTAGGCTAAACAAGTTCAGAGACCAAGTGTTTGTGGTCCGTTTGAGAGGTTACCAGTGGGAGATGAGGACCAGCAAGAGCTTTCAGGGCTGGCACCTTTAGTGTAGGAGCAATCGCTGGACGTTCGCAATTTCGGTGTTGAGCTCTGGCCAGATTGAGCAGGAGAGGCTGTGTACGTTGGAAGATTTAGTAGGCTAAACAAGTTCAGAGGCCAAGTGTTTGTGGTTCGGTTTAGAGGTTACCAGTGGGAGATGAGGACCAGCAAGAGCTTTCAGGGCTTGCACCTTTAGTGTAGGAGCAATCGCTGGACGTTCGCAATTTCGGTGTTGAGCTCTGGCCAGACTGAGCTGGTGAGGGAGTGTATATTGGAAGTTTTAGTAGCCTAAACAAGTTCAGAGCCCAAGTGTTTGTGGTTTGGTTTAGAGGTTACCAGTGTGAGATGAGGATCAGCAAGAGCTTTCAGGGCTGGCACCTTTAGTGTAGAAGCAATCGCTGGACGTTCGCAATTTCGGTGTTGAGCTCTGACGTGAATTAGCGAGAGGAAGCGATGATACGTCTGGACATTTAAGTGTCTAAAGCAGTTCCGAGCCTAAGTGTTTGTGGTTCGGTTTAGAGGTTACCAGTGGGAGATGAGGAGCACCAAGAGCTTTCAGGGCTGGCACCTTTAGTGTAGGAGCAATCGCTGGACGTTCGCAATTTCGGTGTTGTGCTCTGGCCAGGTTGAGCAGGTCAGGGAGTGTATGTTGGAAGTTTTATTAGCCTAAACAAGTTCAGAGCGCAAGTGTTTGTGGTTCGTTTTAGAGGTTACCAGTGGGAGATGAGGACCAGCAAGAGCTTTCAGGGCTGGCACCTTTAGTGTAGGAGCAATCGCTGGACGTTCGCAATTTCGGTGTTGAGCTCTGACGTGAATAAGCGAGAGGAACCGATGCTACGTCTGGACCTTTGAGTGTCTAAACAAGCTCAGAGCCCAAGTGTTTGTGGTTCGTTTTAGAGGTTACCAGTGGGAGATGAGGAGCAGCAAGAGCTTTCAGGGCTGGCACCTTTAGTGTAGGAGCAGTCGCTGGACGTTCGCAATTTTGGTGTTGAGCTCTGGACAGCCTGAGCAGGAGAGGGAGAGTATGTTTGAAGTTTCAGTAGCCTAAACAAGTTCAGAGCCCAAGTGTTTGTGTGTCGTTTGAGAGGTTACCAGTGGGAGATGAGGACCAGCAAGAGCTTTCAGGGCTGGCACCTTTAGTGTAGGAGCAATCACTTGACGTTCACAATTCCGGTGTTGAGCTCTGACGTGAATAAGCGAGAGGAACTGATGCTACGTCCGGACCTTTGAGTGTCTAAACAAGA
>NW_026776554.1:0-35557 GCF_030936135.1 Gavia stellata
GCAGGCCATGCGCCTTTGCCTATCTATCTGCCACTCAGGCACAAGTGATACCACTAGCATCTGCACAAGTCATTTAGAAACTCCTGCCCTATCAGTCACTCAGCAGCGGGTGACATCACAAGGACCTGCAGCAGAAGCCAGGTTTCTGCTCCTTCCCCATCCAGGCTCTTCACAAGGACCTGCACAGCATGAGCATCCGCAGTTTCCACACGCCACCTCTTTCACCTCCATCTCTGCCTTGTCTCCCATCTCTCCGCGCTCTTCTCTCTCTCCAGGCACTTTTCTCCCTCACTCCATGACCTCCCAATGCCTGTTACTGTTAACTGTGTTTCTGTGGCAGATGGTACCTTGAAAGCACTGGCCCAGCCATGTGACCTGCACCTATTTCTCTTGTCCCTCTGCTTTGTTCTCTGGCTGTCTGATGCATTTTTTGACCTCACAGGCCTTTTGTGCCCTGGCTCCCTCCTGCTCTTAAACCCTGTTCCTGCGAGAGAAGTGGCCATCAGTCGGCGTCTCCTCCGTGCCATCTGACCGGCATCTCTCTGACCTGGCAGCTGGTGGGAACTGTCACCATCAGCCCCAGCTCTGCTTGAACTCTTCTCCTGGCACAGACGTCCCCAGACCTTCTGGGGAGTCCTTACACCATTCCACGGTGTTCATGTGCCTGTTAGCCTACTTGGAAAGAGCACTCTTGGGCACTCAAACTTTAGGTTCTGTTTGGACCTTACATAAAGACCTATGTAACCAGTCCCATTCTCTTCCAAGTGGACTGAAGCTATGGGTACAAAAAATTAGACTCTCTGCTATTTTTAAACCGATTTTTAAGCTCCCAAGTGTTTGAAGGGGAAGATGTGCACTGTACATTTAATTGAGAAGGATGTATGCAAGTACCATCATTTACATTTTGCAGCATTAAAAGGACACACCTCTTAAGAGTCAAGGCAGTTGTTTCTGCTTGCTGAAAGTCAGCTTCAGACACCAGAAGCCTTAGAAGGAATCAAGCATGTTATAATCCCTCAGCAAGACAAAAGATTCTTTTCAGCAGAAATTTGACCATCATGTGCTGTAGCAGTCCAAGCTGCATGTTTCCCCCGACTAACTTCTTCATGTTAAGTGATTTAACTACAGTAGGCAAAACCTGCAGTTTTTTCCAGTGTACTGCGTCCTTTTAACATGCAAATTGTAGTCTAAACCTTATGCAGAACTAGATCTTCAAATTAGTGAAGCCAGCTGATTGGTTTTAAGTGGTATTTGTTCAAATGCTTTTATTACACACTAGTCCAGGTACAAGCAGGGTCTAAGGGAGCGACTGTAAATGATGGGGACCTTCAAGCACCGATCATGCTGATCAACCACTCACGGTTTTGTTTTTCTATGCATGCATTCACAAAAGCAACCAACTAGTTTCAACATCTTATTAAATGGGTGTTCCATAGACACAGTTTTTTCTCAACAGTAACATAATCCAAATCAACACCTATGAAATCATTTCCATTAACATTTACAGAAAACTTCACAGGTGATTGACTGATTTGGTTGAACCCAAACGGTTTATAAACCACATCCAAAAACCACAAAACATTGGTAGGAATAGACCAAAAGTCAAATAGGGTATCTAATACAGAGTAAGAATCAAAGAGAAAACTTTTTACAACACATTGCCTCCATGCTAAGCCAGCCTGCACTAAAGAAGTTAGAGCAAGCAACACTTTTGAGCTGCTTTATGTTATGTCCCTGCATTTTTCTGAAATGCTTATATTTTCTCAAAACCTTACATGTGTACACCACTCGGACAGGTTTTCACATTTTAGAGTAAAACTTGACATGAATTTACAGACCCAAGGACACATTTAGCCACAGCACTAACAGACACCAATTTCTTTTGGTGGCTACCTTCCAAACTAATTTTGGTTTTTGTTTTTTTTTGCCAAAGGTACACAATTCAATTTCTGCAGTGAGAGAGGGAAAAAGTTACCAGTGGGAAGAGATTTCTCTTTCTTGGAAATGAACTCCAGCCTTTCTTTGCAGAAGAAAGAACTAGCTCCTCTGCATTAGGCCCTGCCTTCTCTCATCTTCCTAACTTTAAAGACTAGTCATTTCATTGCCTAGCACTACGCCTTTTCATAAAGTGCAATCCCTCGTGCTTTCCCAGACAAAGTTACACCTTGTTGAGCAAAAAATGCAAGCAGTTCCATAGCAAAACATGCCATTACAACAGTTTCAGAAAGTCACATCTGCTAATACGCCACACATACACATTGGTCTATTCCTATAAACAATTAGGTACATTCACACAACTGACACAGTCTGCGTTCAAACAGACTAGATTGTGTTGTCCACTCTCTATATACTACAATTTGTGAAATTGTGCAGCATTCAGAGAATGGATCTGTAACTGTAATGACGAGAAATGCAAAAAACAGCCATGCAATTTTTCCATGTTCCAGAAATGCCTCTAATTTGGCTGTTGGAAACCCCCCCTGAAATGTCCATGACTTACAGCCGATTAAATTCTTCTGTGAAAAAGGTGTTAGTTTCTCATGCAGAATTAGTGAAACGTATGAAAAAATGGTAAAGAGCTTCTGAAGTGCTGCTTCTCTGTGTCTTGAAGACACAAATACCTCAACATTATGATGAGGCTGGTAAGGTACTCCCCCCCTATCTTCCCAAACAGGTACCTACTCTTTACAGGATGGTATCAAAATATACACACACTTTAAAGTTAGAATAAAGACTTTAAGTTATTAAAAAATTAAATTCAAGCTTTGTGCACATTACAACAGTTATCCAGCTAAAATCCAGAAAAATCTTTCTTTTTTTTTTTTAAATAGTTTCAATGCCAAGAGCAAAATGCTATCAAAGGTCCCTAAAGGAGACTCTGCTCATGCATGAGGTTCTTTCCTGATGCAGCTTAAGTTGCTTTTGCTTCCGTTAGGCTACAAAAGCAGTAGATCTTTGGAGAAAAACAAACCACAGCAAAGTCTCACCTCCATAAACCAGATTCTAAAGTCTGACTAGCTTGCCCGGCAACAGAACAGGCACTTAACCTAAAGCATGGAAACTCTGCGCCATGGCTTTCAGAGCTGGTAACTAAAAACGATTCACCTGTGCTGCTAGTGCTCCAGACTGACAGAACACAGAAGACAGCTTGCCATTGTTGACTACTTCTTGGAGCTTAATCCATCAACAAGCACACTTCTCAGCTGCTCAGTGCTTTACATTTAAATGGAAACAAAACTGGCTCTGCTAGAATTTGGATCACCAAAATTCTGGGGTTTTTTGAGCTTGCTTTCACAAGCAGGGCAGAATTGGCTCCAACTAAAGCCGTATCTCCCCTCTTAAGCTAATCATCCAGTTTGAATTAACCAAAGGGACGCCAATTCTTTCCATTCATTTTTTGCAGAGCAGACAGACTCAAATGAAATCACTTCTGAAGACAGCCTTGAAAAGCCTTTCGAAAACAGTGTGTGCCTGAAGCTGTCCATGCTTTGCCTTGGCTTACACCATGCCAGTCTTTTGAAGAGGAGGAAAGCCTTCTGACCTTTTACAGAAGGCCCAAACCAAAAAAACCAACTACCTGAGACACTTGGACTGAGTAGGCTTAAAATGCAAAGATCTCTCCACGAGAATGGTTTTTACGTTGTACTTAGACAAGCTGGATAGGTAGGACTTAAACATTTTAAAGCACTATCAGCAGCCATTCCCTGTTAATCTGCCTACAGATAGCAATATTAAAAGCCCTTACCTTTGCAGATCAAATCAGAACGATGGTCTGAAAACCAAAGACGCTGAATAGCTAGTTCAAGCTCTCTCAGGGAGGTTTTGCTCCGTGATCACACACAAAATAGGAGTATTTCACAATTTATGCTCCATTCTTCTGTATATTACTCCCATGGGCAGGAACTTCTCTTAGACCAAAACATACCTACCAGAACACGTTAGTTCAACCATGAAATGACAATTTCTCTTCCATTTCCAAATGACAGAATGCTTCTTCAGAAAACTGAGAAATCATTCAGCTGAAACTAATTCCTGCCCTTCCCCCCGAGGGAACCGAACAGCAAGCTTCCTCTGGACTTCAGAGTAGTTTCAAATTGGAGGAGAAAGGACGACTAATGACAAAACCAGAAGCTTTTACAGCAGACATAGCCTGAAACCAACCCCTAGAGCTCTTCTCCAAAGGAAAAGCAAGCCATGACACAGCCACCTCTCAAGAAAGGCCTGCACTGGGACTTGATGATGGCAAGGAGCTCCAACAGCACTGAGGCCCAGACAAACAACTGGGAGGTCATGCCAACTGCAGTTCTGGAAGCCCAAAGCAGCTGCTTCTACCTGCTGAACGGAGTCGTGCACAGTATTCTTTCTGGTCCAGCTCACAAACCCCTGGATTAAGATTTCAGAGCTATGCGATAAGCAACAGTGGCTCCACAAAAAGGCAGGAGTTTGCTATGCCTCTGCCAAACTGAGGATTGTGGTAGTTCTGCAGAAGATTACAAGCGGCAGCACCTCCTCGAAAGAGACTGTGTAGATGAGGATAGCAACCAATGCATTTAGTCACAAATTATGCAAGCCTGCAGAGGTCAACTTGAACATGCACAACAGGTGTATGATGCAAAAAGCCCTCTTTTAGTATTTTGTGATAGTTCATTGACCATTAGAAGAGAAGCACTGACACCTGCCTGCTGAATAGACTATCCTTGCGTGTATCTCTATAGAGATAGGGCTTGTTTTCAATCCGCTTGTTAAATGCACAGTGAAGAGAGCTCCAGCCATCTAATAACAGACCGATAGAAAAATGAATTCACCTTTAAAAGTCCATCAGTACCCATTTAAACGGATCAACTGAAGAGGGACAACAGCTTGGCAAAGTAAAGGGGGGGTTTTGTACAGGACACTTATCACGGCACATATTTGTATTTGGTACTTGAAGTGACCCACTAGCTTGGTCACTGCGTCAGAGCATTTGTGGAAGAGTGTTTACGTACAGCAGAGTACGTTGCTGAGCTAGTTCTGTGACGGGACCTGATACCAGCTGCCTTTAATACATTTATACTACATCTATTTTTCCTTCACCTCAATTAATTGCGTTCCTTTTGGTGATGAAATTTTATTAAAGGTGAAGTCAAACAACGTAGACTAAAATGTTAACTTTTTTATTTTTAAATAGGAGAAAGGACTAAAGCTGAAGCGCTGTTCCTGAAGTCCCTGGAAATTTTTTGTTTGCTCGATTTGAACTTAACAGATGCCAGCTTAGTCTAACAGCTCTCAGACTAAACTGGTATCTCCCAGCAGGAATCTGTTCCCCGCGGGCAGCAACATCCCCTAGCAGAGACTTGGCAACTACCAGGACCTGCAAAGCAGTGTCACTCTGCCTCACCACATGACTCAGCATCTGCAAAGCCAGCACTGACATCACGCTCAACAAGGCTACTTTTCACGCTTGTCCAAGCAGAGCTCCGATAGAAATGTTCAACAAAGCTGGAGGAAACAACATTATTCATTCCTCTTCCCTTCTAGCACAAAACTTGTTTTTCTGCCAGTGATGGCTAGTAAGCGGCTACTGGGCTTTGGTCAATCTGACCCGTGATTCAAAATAAGGATTCAATTAACTCAGAAAGCTTGCAAAAGCAAGGGAAGATTTGGATGTTACGTTAAAGTCAAGAGCAGAAGAGACATAACAGTCTGAAACTTGCTATATATTCCCCAAGAAAATACTATGCTTGACAGAGTCAAGAGGAAGAAGTATTTCAAGGAATCAAGGGAGGCAGACAACTTAATCAATAGCTACTTTGACTGCTGCCTCATACTGAAGAATTTATGACTTCTCTAAGAACATTTCTTACGTCTATTCACCATAAATGGTCTGCCATAACACTTCAATACTGCCCTGATATGGTTAACACGTAGTACCAGGAAAAAAAAGACACGGTTAGGAAGGAATGATGCTCAAGAGCATCTGAATGACAATGTCTTTGCTGTAGAAAAGAAGTTATATTAACAAGAAATTCCAAAGTACAATTTGGAGACACACAACACTCCTGTGCAAGATGGCTTTAAAGGCTCTGCGCACGTTATAACTCACAGATACACTCTTCATCCAAAATGGGGCTAGTGAGCAGTTTCTGCAACAGCCACAAAAACAGTTTTCCAATGCAGTGAAGTAAAACAATTTTGGCGAAGGCACCGAGGCGAAGGGCTCCGGAGCGGAGGATCGCGACGGCGGACCCTTCCCAGGGCGGCAAACCGCGAAAGCGCAGGGAGAGAGAGGGTGCCCCAGCCCGCTCCCCACACCACCACATCCCCCACACCCCCCCCCCCCCCGCTCCCCCACACCACCCCCCCCCCCCACTCCCGCTCCCCACACCACCACACGCATACACCCCCTCCCCGCTCCCCACACCACCACACCCCCCTGCTCCCCCACACCACCACCCCCCACCCCCCACCCCCGCTCCCCACACCACCACACACACACCCCCCCTCCCTGCTCCCCACACCACCACACCCCCCCGCTCCCCACACGACCACACCCCCCCCCGCTCCTCACATCACCACCACCCCTTCCCCACCCCGAGCCGGCAGCGCGAGCTCCTGAGGAGCGGCAGCTCGGACTCAGCGTGGGCGGGGACGAGAGCGGCGGCGGCCTCAGCCCCTCGCGTACAAGAGCAGCCCCCGGGGAGCGCGAGCGACCCGGAGCGCAGCGAACAGGGCGGGCAGGCAGGGCGTGGCGCGTCAGAAGGGTCTTAATAAAAGTCCCCTTCTCCTCACCGGATCTTGAAACATGGAAAAGGGTAGTAAAAAACTACCGAAGTGATTCTGTAGGGGTCACTCAACATTTCCAATTTCTCATAAAGCAACATAATCCCGACTGGAATTATATTCAGTTGTTATTGGGGTCTCATCTTCTTCTCTCAGGTCCAATTACAGTAAACCAGGCCAATTCAACTGTCAATTTAGTTAATAATGTATATGGGTTTGCCACGACAGGATGCAGATCCTCAACAATTTTATTAATAGCTCTGAGGTCCTGTACTATTCGATAATTACCATCCGGCTTTTTGAAAGGTAGAATGGGAGTGTTACATTCGGATTCACATTCTGTTAGTAGCCCATATTTGTAGATGATGATTTGAAGAAGATGAGACTCTCTGAGGAAGTAAACGAGCACCGGAACCAGGCCCGAGCCATGCGCAACGATAATGTGGACATTTTTAGAAGTGATGACATAAAGATTTTAATTACTCCACCCCATTTATGAATATGCATGATTTGTCTTATGTAATCTCATTTGAAACAACAAAGTCGTTACCGAGCCCCCGGACGGTTTTCCGAGATGAATAACTCAATAACAACTAGTTTGTTATTAAGCAGGCATTCTTTAATACAGCGCTGGGGCAGCACTAGGGATTCGTCCACCATGAGTGCTCCAACGGGTTAGCAAAGCACCTCAGTTCACATACAGAAAAATCATACATGTTCTGTCTTCACCAGTTTCCATCATATTCTAGTATCTTTTAATTTCGCCCAACCTGATGATTCAACTTCTGCTTCCAAATCTTTAATTAATCTAAGATCCTTTTCATCATAACTGACCAAGTCTGGTAGTGGCAAAGCTCTTTCAGGAGCCAAACTTAATATCGCACCTTGTTCCGCCGCTCCTTTTGCCTCATAATCTGCCAATTTATTCCCCACTTTCCTGAGCAGTGTTACCCTTTTGGTGCCCTTTGCAGTGCATAATTGCAACCGCCGAAGGCAATTGTACTGCATCCAAAAGTCTTAGGATCATGTCAGCATCTTAATATGTTTTCCTTGGGCCGTCAGAAGTCCCCGTTCCTTCCAAATAGCTTCATGGACATGAACTATACCAAAAGCATACTTTGAATCTGTCCAGATGTTCACGTCGCACCCCACCATCCGAGCTCCATCCTTTACAAAACTGCTCCCGTCGGTATACCAAGTGTGTTCAGCTTCCTCCAGCGGCTCCTCCTTCAAGTCAGGCCTGCTTGCATACACGGCCTCAATGGTCTCTATGCAGTCATGCACAACAGTTTCCATTTCCTGCTTATCGCTTAGAAAAGAAGCGGGGTTAATGACGGTAGATGTAGTAATTTCCACATCATCTTGTTCCATCAATACTGCTTGATATTTCAAAAATCTTGATGGCGAGAGCCAATGTCCCCTTTTTGTTCAGCTACCGCTCGAAGGCATCCTGGCCGTCCTTTACTAACTTCATCCAATTGTTTAGAAAAGTAGGCTACTGCTCGTTTATACGGACCCAGCCTCTGGGCCAGAATTCCAAAGCCACTCCTTGCCTTTCGTATGAAAACAGCCAGAAGGGCTTTGTTGTATCAGGCAGGTCCAAAGCTGGAGCCCTCATTAGTTCCAATTTCAATTTTTTAATGCCCTTCTAGCTTCGTCAGTCCATACTAATTGCGTCTGGCTGTTTTCCAGTAGTCCGTATAATGGTTTAACCATAAGTCCATAATTATAAATCCATAATCGGCACCAACCTGTCATTCCCAAAAAGGTTCGAAGCTCTTTTACCATGGTCGGTTCTGGAGTCCTGCAAATAGCTTCTTTTTGGACTTTTCTGAGCTGTCTCTGTCCCTTGGAAATCACAAATCCCAAGTATATTACTTCTTTCTTCAGATCTGGGCTTTCTGTAATGAGACTCGGTAACCACTTAGTCCAAGAAAATTCAACAAACTCACAGTCCATTCTTTACACGCTTCATTCTTTTCTGTGGCTATCAAGATATCATCCACATATTGCAAAAAATTCCCATTTCCCGGAGGTCTTTCCCAGGCCTCTAATGCTTTAGCTAATTGATTTCCAAAGATGGTGGGGCTGTTTTTAAATCCTTGAGGTAGCACTGTCCAGGTTAGTTGGGTTTTTCGTCCTGAATCAGGGTTTTCCCATTCAAAGGCAAATAAATTGTGGCTTTCAGGGGCCAAGGTGAGGCAAAAGAATGCATCTTTCAGATCTAATACTGTGAACCATTCACAGGTTTCCTTTAAATTAGTCAATAAGGTGTATGGGTTTGCCACTACTGGGTGTAAATCTTCCACTATCTTATTTATTGCTGTCAGGTCTTGTACTAATTGATAGGTTTTGCCCATCAGTCTTTTTGACAGGTAGAATAAGAGTGTTATATTCTGAAGAACACTCAATAATCCAAATTTTATAAACTCTTCTATAATGTTTTTCACTCCTCGCCTGTCTTCCAATTTCAGAGGATACTGCTTCACCCTAACAGGTCGTGCTCCCCTCTTTAACAACAACCAATTCTGCATTTTTAGCCTTTCCAGGTATCCCTGAGGCCCATACTCCTGGGTATACCTGGTCTTTTATTTCTTGTGGAATTCTTTCTTCCCTAATTTGTGGTTTAGTAAGAGCCAAACTTAAAATTTCAATGTGGTTTTCTTCTGGTATTTTAAATTCAGTTCCTCCATTTCTAAATCTTATTTCGGCATTCAGTTGTTCTAATAAGTCCCTTCCCAAAAGTGGTTTAGGAGCCTCAGGCAGGTAGAGGAATTTATGAATCCCTACGCTTTTCCCAATTTTGAATTTTAATGGTTTCAGAAAGAACGCCTTCTCAACCTGTCCAGTTGCTCCTACAATATTAACAGTTTGCCTACTCACAGGTAGAAAGAAAAATCACACAGAAAAATCAGACATATTCATCAGAATTCTAAAAAGGGCGGTCTTATGTGGATGAGTTCCTGGAATTCATTTGCATAGTCCAAGCATGCGCAGTAAAATTAGGGTTAGGGTCTTTTCACTCTCCGGTGGTCGTTCATAGTCTTCCTCACACTGTCCGCTAGTTGAACGTCGGGCTTCCTTTGTCCATACATGGTCATGGAATTGGCTCATCCATCCTTTAGCCTCGGAATGTTACTAAAGGGTCAGTTTGAACTAGTTCTTTGGCACTTATCTTGACACAAACATTCCTAGTCCCTGTTATCAATGATATACTCAGAAGGCATAATGAGCTACCTCAAGGCCCATTTGATCTTGTCAGGAAGGGAGTTACACGTCTTGAAACATCCTATTATCAACTCTGCTCAGCAAATAACTAAAACTATGCAAGTAAAGCTTTTATGTTATCACAGTAGGGTCTCAGCCAGGGACCGTCAGTGATTTAACCCTTCATTCACATTAATATGTATACTTTTGTGTAATAAATAATCGCTTGCTCGCCGAAGAAGTGTGCAAGCTTTAAGGAACAATCCCCTTGCACCCTGGTGCCGAGGTAAACATACCTGCTTTATAACTCTTTGTTGAGTTGTGAAGTTTGTTTCTGCGCGTCAGAGTGTGCTGCCTCATAGTGTCTCGCAGCTTATCCAGGAAGTCTGAGGGGGTCTCATTTGGGCCCTATCGAATAGCATATCAAGCTGACCAATTAATTGTTTTTGGGAGGGATCGTTCCATACCTTTTATGACCCAATCCCTGTATTTATTCAATAATTCAATGACACTCATAAGTCTATGGGGCCTGATGGCATCCACCCAAGGGTGCTGAGGGAGCTGGCAGAGGAGCTTGCCAAGCTGCTCTCCATCATTTATCAGCAGTCCTGGTTAACGGGGGAGGTCCCGGATGACTGGAAGATTGCCAATGTGACGCCCATCTACAAGAAGGGCCGGAAGGAGGATCCGGGGAACTACAGGCCTGTCAGCCTGACCTCGGTGCTGGGGAAGATTATGGAGAGGCTCATCTTGCGGGTGCTCACGGGACATGTGCAGGATAACCAAGGGATCAGGCCCAGCCAGCACGGGTTCATGAAAGGCAGGTCCTGCTTGACCAACCTGATCTCCTTCTATGACCAGGTGACCCGCCTAGTGGATGAGGGAAAGGCTGTTGATGTTGTCTACCTGGACTTCAGCAAAGCCTTCGACACTGTTCCCCACAGTATTCTCCTGGAGAAGCTGGCGACTCGTGGCTTAGACAGGTACACTCTTCGCTGGGTAAAAAACTGGCTGGATGGCCGAGCCCAGAGAGTTGTAGTGAATGGGGTGAAATCCAGCTGGCGGCCGGTCATAAGCGGAGTCCCCCAGGGCTCAGTTTTGGGACCGGTCTTGTTTAATGTCTTCATTGATGATCTGGATGAGGGGATAGAGTGCTCCCTCAGCAAGTTTGCAGACGACACCAAGTTGGGAGGGAGTGTTGATCTGCTTGAGGGTAGGAAGGATCTGCAGAGGGATCTGGACAGGCTGGATCGATGGGCTGAGGCCAACCGGATGAAGTTCAATAAGGCCAAGTGCCGGGTTCTACACTTTGGCCACAACAACCCCAGGCAACGCTACAGGCTTGGGGACGAGTGGCTGAAAAGCTCCCCCGCAGAAAAGGACCTGGGGGTGTTGATCGACACCCGGCTGAATATGAGCCAGCAGTGTGCCCAGGTGGCCAAGAAGGCCAACGGCATCCTGGCTTGTATCAGAAATGGTGTGGCCAGCAGGAGCAGGGAGGTGATCATGCATCTGTACTCGGCGCTGGTGAGGCTGCACCTCGAATACTGTGTTCAGTTTTGGGCCCCTCACTACAAGAAAGACATTGAGGTGCTGGAGCGTGTCCAGAGAAGGGCGATGAAGCTGGTGAGGGGTCTGGAACACAAGTCTTATGAGGAGCGGCTGAGGGAGCTGGGGTTGTTTAGCCTGGAGAAGAGGAGGCTGAGGGGAGACCTTATCGCTCTCTACAACTACCTGAAGGGGGGTTGCAGAGAGGTGGGTGTTGGTCTCTTCTCCCAAGTGACTAGTGACGGGACTAGAGGAAATGGCCTCAAGTTGCGCCAGGGGAGGTTCAGGCTGGATATTAGGAAAAAGTTCTTTACTGAGAGAGTAGTGAAACATTGGAATAGGCTGCCCAGGGAGGTGGTAGAGTCACCCTCCATGGAGGTATTCAAGGAGCGTGTGGATGTGGCATTGTGGCATGTAGCTTGATGGACATGGTGCTGTGTGGTGTTGGGTGGGTTGGTTTCTGGTGTGTTGTGGCTTGTTGTTGTTGTGGTGTGGTGGTTGGCGCTTTTTTTTTTTCTTTTTTTTTTTTTTCTTTTTTTTTCTTTTTTTTTTTTTTTTTTTTCAGGTTGGACTTGATGATCTTACAGGTCTTTTCCAATCGTAGTGATTCTGTGATTCTGTGATTCTGTATCCAGAGTGAGCAGGAGAGGCAGTGTACGTTGGAAGTTTTACTAGCCTAAACAAGTTCAGAGCCCAAGTGTTTGTGGTTCGTTTGAGAGGTTCCCAGTGGGAGATGAGGACCAGCAAGAGCTTTCAGGGCTGGCACCTTTAGTGTAGGAGCAATCGCTGGACGTTCGCAATTTCGGTGTTGAGCTCTGACGTGAATTAGCGAGAGGAAGCGATCATACGCCTGGACCTTTGAGTGTCTAAACAAGTTCAGATCCCAAGTGTTTGTGGTTCGTTTTAGAGGTTCCCAGCGGGAGGTGAGGACCAGCCACAGCTTTCAGGGCTGGCACCTTTAGTGTAGGAGCAATCGCTGGACGTTCGCAATTTCGGTGTTGAGCTCTGGCCAGACTGAGCAGGAGAGGCTGTGTACGTTGGAAGTTATAGTAGCCTAAACAAGTTCAGAGCCCAAGTGTTTGTGGTTCGTTTGAGAGGTTACCAGTGGGAGATGAGGAGCAGCAAGAGCTTTCAGGGCTGGCACCTTTAGTGTAGGAGCAATCGCTGGACGTTCGCAATTTCGGTGTTGAGCTCTGACGCGAATTAGCGAGAGGAAGCGATCATACGTCTGGACCTTTGAGTGTCTAAACAAGTTCAGAGCGCAAGTGTTTGTGGTTCGTTTGAGAGGTTACCAGTGGGAGATGAGGACCAGCAAGAGCTTTCAGGGCTGGCACCTTTAGTGTAGGAGCAATCGCTGGACGTTCGCAATTTCGGTGTTGAGCTCTGGGCAGACTGAGCAGGAGAGGGAGTGTACGTTGGAAGTTTTAGTAGCCTAAACAAGTTCAGAGCCCAAGTGTTTGTGATTCGTTTGAGAGGTTACCAGTGGGAGATGAGGACCAGCAAGAGCTTTCAGGGCTGGCACCTTTAGTGTAGGAGCAATCGCTGGACGTTCACAATTTCGGTGTTGAATTTCGGGCAGATTGAGCAGGAGAGGCTGTGTACGTTGGAAGTTTTAGTAGGATAAACAAGTTCAGAGCCCAAGTGTTTGTGGTTCGTTTTAGAGGTTCCCAGTGGGAGATGAGGACCAGCAAGAGCTTTCAGGGCTGGCACCTTTAGTGTAGGAGCAATCGCTGGACGTTCGCAATTTCGGTGTTGAGCTCTGACGTGAATTAGCGAGAGGAAGCGATGATACGTCTGGACCTTTGAATGTCTAAACAAGTTCAGAGCCCAAGTGTTTGTGGTTCGTTTGAGAGGTTACCAGTGGGAGATGAGGAGCAGCAAGAGCTTTCAGGGCTGGCACCTTTAGTGTAGGAGCAATCGCTGGACGTTCGCAATTTCGGTGTTTAGCTCTGACGTGAATTAGCGAGAGGAAGCGATGATACGTCTGGACCTTTGAGTGTCTAAACAAGTTCAGAGCCCAAGTGTTTGTGGTTCGTTTGAGAGGTTACCAGTGGGAGATGAGGAGCAACAAGAGCTTTCAGGGCTGGCACCTTTAGTGTAGGAGCAATCGCTGGACGTTCGCAATTTCGGTGTTGAGCTCTGGCCAGACTGAGCAGGAGAGGCAGTGTACGTTGGAAGTTTTAGTAGCCTAAACAAGTTCAGAGCCCAAGCGTTTGTGGTTCATTTGAGAGGTTACCAGTGGGAGATGAGGACCAGCAAGAGCTTTCAGGGCTGGCACCTTTAGTGTAGGAGCAATCACTGGACGTTCGCAATTTCGGTGTTGATCTCTGACGTGAATTAGCGAGAGGAAGCGATGATACGTCTGGACCTTTGAGTGTCTAAACAAGTTCAGAGCCCAAGTGTTTGTGGTTCGTTTGAGAGGTTACCAGTGGGAGATGAGGAGCAGCAACAGCTTTCAGGGCTGGCACCTTAAGCGTAGGAGCAATCGCTGGACGTTCGCAATTTCGCTGTTGATCTCTGACGTGAATTAGCGAGAGGAAGCGATCATACGTCTCGACCTTTGAGTGTCTAAACAAGGTCTGAACCCAAGTGTTTGTGGTTCGTTTTAGAGGTTCCCAGTGGGCGATGAGGAGCAGCAAGAGCTTTCAGGGCTGGCACCTTTAGTGTAGGGGCAATCGCTGGACGTTCGCAATTTCGGTGTAGAGCTCTGGCCAGACTGAGCAGGAGAGGGTGTGTATGTTAGAAGTTTTAGTAGCCTAAACAAGTTCAGAGCCCAAGCGTTTGTGGTTCGTTTGAGAGGTTACCAGTGGGAGATGAGGACCAGCAAGAGCTTTCAGGGCTGGCACCTTTAGTGTAGGAGCAATCGCTGGACGTTCGCAATTTCGGTGTTGAGGTCTGACGTGAATTAGCGAGAGGAAGCGATCATACGCCTGGATCTTTGAGTGTATAAACAAGTTCAGAGCCCAAGTGTTTGTGGTTCGTTTTAGAGGTTACCAGTGGGAGATGAGGAGCTGCAAGAGCTTTCAGGGCTGGCACTTTTACTTTAGGAGCAATCGCTGGACATTTGCAATTTCGGTGTTGAGCTCTGGGCAGACTGAGCAGGAGAGGCAGTGTACGTTGGAAGTTTTAGTAGCCTAAACAAGTTCAGAGCCCAAGCGTTTGTGGTTCGTTTTAGAGGTTAGCAGTGGGAGATGAGGACCAGCCACAGCTTTCAGGGCTGGCACCTTTAGTGTAGGAGCAATCGCTGGACGTTCGCAATTTCGGTGTTGAGGTCTGACGTGAATTAGCGAGAGGAAGCGATGATACGTCTGGACCTTTGAATGTCTAAACAAGTTCAGAGCCCAAGTGTTTGTGGTTCGTTTGAGAGGTTACCAGTGGGAGATGAGGAGCAGCAAGAGCTTTCAGGGCTGGCACCTTTAGTGTAGGAGCAATCGCTGGACGTTCGCAATTTCGGTGTTGAGCTCTGGCCAGACTGAGCAGGAGAGGGTGTGTACGTTGGAACTTTTAGTAGCCTAAACAAGTTCAGAGCCCAAGCGTTTGTGGTTCCTTTGAGAGGTTACCAGTGGGAGATGAGGAGCAGCAAGAGCTTTCAGGGCTGGCACCTTTAGTGTAGGAGCAATCGCTGGACGTTCGCAATTTCGGTGTTGAGCTCTGACGTGAATTAGCGAGAGGAAGCGATCATACGCCTGGATCTTTGAATGTCTAAACAAGTTCAGAGCCCAAGTGTTTGTGGTTTGTTTTAGAGGTTACCAGTGGGAGATGAGGAGCAGCAAGAGCTTTCAGGGCTGGCACCTTTAGTGTAGGAGCAATCGCTGGACGTTCGCAATTTCGGTGTTGAGCTCTGGCCAGACTGAGCAGGAGAGGCTGTGTATGTTG
Organism: Gavia stellata; assembly: GCF_030936135.1. Taxonomy (NCBI): domain Eukaryota; kingdom Metazoa; phylum Chordata; class Aves; order Gaviiformes; family Gaviidae; genus Gavia; species Gavia stellata. The sequence goes on from NW_026776554.1 coordinate 15,391, forward strand.
GAAGTTTTAGTAGGCTAAACAAGTTCAGAGCCCAAGTGTTTGTGGTTCGTTTGAGAGGTTCCCAGTGGGAGATGAGGAGCAGCAAGAGCTTTCAGGGCTGGCACCTTTAGTGTAGGAGCAATCGCTGGACGTTCGCAATTTCGGTGTTGAGCTCTGACGTGAATTAGCGAGAGGAAGCGATGATACGTCTGGAACTTTGAGTGTCTAAACAAGTTCAGAGCCCAAGTGTTTGTGGTTCGTTTGAGAGGTTACCAGTGGGAGATGAGGAGCAGCAAGAACTTTCAGGGCTGGCACTTTTACTTTAGGAGCAATCGCTGGACATTTGCAATTTCGGTGTTGAGCTCTGACGCGAATTAGCGAGAGGAAGCGATCATACTTCTGGACCTTTGAGTGTCTAAACAAGTTCAGAGCCCAAGTGTTTGTGGTTCGTTTTAGAGGTTACCAGTGGGAGATGAGGACCAGCAAGAGCTTTCAGGGCTGGCACCTTTAGTGTAGGAGCAATCGCTGGACGTTCGCAATTTCGGTGTTGAGCTCTGACGTGAATTAGCGAGAGGAAGCGATGATACGTCTGGACCTTTGAGTGTCTAAACAAGTTCAGAGCGTAAGTGTTTGTGGTTCGTTTTAGAGGTTACCAGTGGGAGATGAGGAGAAGCAAGAGCTTTCAGGGCTGGCACCTTAAGTGTAGGAGCAATCGCTGGACGTTCGCAATTTCGCTGTTGATCTCTGACGTGAATTAGCGAGAGGAAGCGATCATACGTCTAGACCTTTGAGTGTCTAAACAAGGTCTGAACCCAAGTGTTTGTGGTTCGTTTTAGAGGTTCCCAGTGGGCGATGAAGAGCAGCAAGAGCTTTCAGGGCTGGCACCTTTAGTGTAGGAGCAATCGCTGGACGTTCGCAATTTCGGTGTTGAGCTCTGGCCAGACTGAGCAGGAGAGGTGTGTATGTTGGAAGTTTTAGTAGCCTAAACAAGTTCAGAGCCCAAGCGTTTGTGGTTCGTTTGAGAGGTTACCAGTGGGAGATGAGGATCAGCAAGAGCTTTCAGGGCTGGCACCTTTAGTGTAGGAGCAATCGCTGGCCGTTTGCAATTTCGGTGTTGAGCTCTGACGTGAATTAGCGAGTGGAAGCGATCATACGCCTGGATCTTTGGGTGTCTAAACAAGTTCAGAGCCCAAGCGTGGTGGTTCGTTTCAGAGATTCCCAGTTGGAGATGAGGACCAGCAAGAGCTTTCAGGGCTGGCACCTTTAGTGTAGGAGCAATCGCTGGACGTTCGCAATTTCGGTATTGAGCTCCGGCTAGACTGAGCAGGAGAGGCTGTGTATGTTGGAAGTTTTAGTAGCCTAAACAAGGTCAGAGCCCAAGCGTTTGTGGTTCGTTTTAGAGGTTAGCAGTGGAGATGAGGACCAGCAAGAGCTTTCAGGGCTGGCACCTTTAGTGTAGGAACAATCGCTGGACGTTCGCAATTTCGGTGTTTAGCTCTGACGTGAATTAGCGCGAGGAAGCGATAATACGTCTGGACCTTTGAGTGTCTAAACAAGTTCAGAGCCCAAGTGTTTGTGGTTCGTTTGAGAGGTTACCAGTGGGCGATGAGGAGCAGCAAGAGCTTTCATGGGCTAGGCACCTTTAGTGTTGGAGCAATCGCTGGACGTTCGCAATTTCGGTGTTGAGCTCTGACGCGAATTAGCGAGAGGAAGCGATCATACTTCTGGACCTTTGAGTGTCTAAACAAGTCAGAGCCCAAGTGTTTGTGGTTCGTTTTAGAGGTTACCAGTGGGAGATGAGGACCAGCAAGAGCTTTCAGGGCTGGCACCTTTAGTGTAGGAGCAATCGCTGGACGTTCGCAATTTCGGTGTTGAGCTCTGGGCAGACTGAGCAGGAGAGGGAGTGTACGTTGGAAGTTTTAGTAGCCTAAACAAGTTCAGAGCCCAAGTGTTTGTGGTTCGTTTGAGAGGTTACCAGTGGGAGATGAGGAGCAGCAACAGCTTTCAGGGCTGGCACCTTAAGCGTAGGAGCAATCGCTGGACGTTCGCAATTTCGCTGTTGATCTCTGACGTGAATTAGCGAGAGGAAGCGATCATACGTCTAGACCTTTGAGTGTCTAAACAAGGTCTGAACCCAAGTGTTTGTGGTTCGTTTTAAAGGTTCCCAGTGGGCGATGAGGAGCAGCAAGAGCTTTCAGGGCTGGCACCTTTAGTGTAGGAGCAATCGCTGGACGTTCGCAATTTCGGTGTAGAGCTCTGGCCAGACTGAGCAGGAGAGGGTGTGTATGTTGGAAGTTTTAGTAGGCTAAACAAGTTCAGAGCGCAAGTGTTTGTGGTTCGTTTGAGAGGTTACCAGTGGGAGATGAGGACCAGCAAGAGCTTTCAGGGCTGGCACCTTTAGTGTAGGAGCAATCGCTGGCCCTTTGCAATTTCGGTGTTGAGGCTCTGACGTGAATTAGCGAGAGGAAGCGATCATACGCCTGGATCTTTGAGTGTCTAAACAAGTTCAGAGCCCAAGTGTTTGTGGTTCGTTTTAGAGGTTACCAGTGGGAGATGAGGAGCTGCAAGAGCTTTCAGGGCTGGCACTTTTACTGTAGGAGCAATCCCTGGACGTTCGCAATTTCGGTGTTGAGCTCTGGCCAGACTGAGCAGGAGAGGGTGTGTGCGTTGGAACTTTTAGTAGCCTAAACAAGTTCAGAGCCCAAGCGTTTGTGGTTCGTTTTAGAGGTTACCAGTGGGAGATGAGGAGCAGCAAGAGCTTTCAGGGCTGGCACCTTTAGTGTAGGAGCAATCGCTGGACGTTCGCAATTTTGGTGTTGATCTCTGACGTTGAATTAGCGAGAGGAAGCGATCATACGTCTCGACCTTTGAGTGTCTAAACAAGGTCTGAACCCAAGTGTTTGTGGTTCGTTTTAGAGGTTCCCAGTGGGCGATGAGGAGCAGCAAGAGCTTTCAGGGCTGGCACCTTTAGTGTAGGAGCAATCGCTGGACGTTCGCAATTTCGGTGTAGAGCTCTGGCCAGACTGAGCAGGAGAGGGTGTGTATGTTGGAAGTTTTAGTAGCCTAAAGAAGTTCAGAGCCCAAGCGTTTGTGGTTCGTTTGAGAGGTACCAGTGGGAGATGAGGACCAGCAAGAGCTTTCAGGGCTGGCACCTTTAGTGTAGGAGCAATCGCTGGCCCTTTGCAATTTCGGTGTTGAGCTCTGACGTGAATTAGCGAGAGGAAGCGATCATACGCCTGGATCTTTGAGTGTCTAAACAAGTTCAGAGCCCAAGTGTTTGTGGTTCGTTTTAGAGGTTACCAGTGGGAGATGAGGAGCTGCAAGAGCTTTCAGGGCTGGCACTTTTACTGTAGGAGCAATCCCTGGACGTTCGCAATTTTGGTGTTGAGCTCTGGCCAGACTGAGCAGGAGAGGGTGTGTGCGTTGGAACTTTTAGTAGCCTAAACAAGTTCAGAGCCCAAGCGTTTGTGGTTCGTTTAGAGGTTACCAGTGGGAGATGAGGAGCAGCAAGAGCTTTCAGGGCTGGCACCTTTAGTGTAGGAGCAATCGCTGGACGTTCGCAATTTCGGTGTAGATCTCTGACGTGAATTAGCGAGAGGAAGCGATCATACGTCTCGACCTTTGAGTGTCTAAACAAGGTCTGAACCCAAGTGTTTGTGGTTCGTTTTAGAGGTTCCCAGTGGGCGATGAGGAGCAGCAAGAGCTTTCAGGGCTGGCACCTTTAGTGTAGGAGCAATCGCTGGACGTTCGCAATTTCGGTATAGAGCTCTGGCCAGACTGAGCAGGAGAGGTGTGTATGTTGGAAGTTTTAGTAGCCTAAACAAGTCAGAGCCCAAGCGTTTGTGGTTCGTTTGAGAGGTTACCAGTGGGAGATGAGGATCAGCAAGAGCTTTCAGGGGCTGGCACCTTTAGTGTAGGAGCAATCGCTGGCCGTTTGCAATTTCGGTGTTGAGCTCTGACGTGAATTAGCGAGAGGAAGCGATCATACGCCTGGATCTTTGAGTGTCTAAACAAGTTCAGAGCCCAAGCGTTTGTGGTTCGTTTTAGAGGTTCCCAGTGGGAGATGAGGACCAGCAAGAGCTTTCAGGGCTGGCACCTTTAGTGTAGGAGCAATCGCTGGACGTTCGCAATTTCGGTATTGAGCTCCGGCTAGACTGAGCAGGAGAGGCTGTGTATGTTGGAAGTTTTAGTAGCCTAAACAAGTTCAGAGCCCAAGCGTTTGTGGTTCGTTTGAGAGGTTAGCAGTGGGAGATGAGGACCAGCAAAAGCTTTCAGGGCTGGCACCTTTAGTGTAGGAACAATCGCTGGACGTTCGCAATTTTGGTGTTAACTCTGACGTGAATTAGCACGAGGAAGCGATAATACGTCTGGACCTTTGAGTGTCTAAACAAGTTCAGAGCCCAAGTGTTTGTGGTTCGTTTGAGAGGTTACCAGTTGGGAGATGAGGAGCAGCAAGAGCTTTCAGGGCTGGCACCTTTAGTGTTGGAGCAATCGCTGGACGTTCGCAATTTCGGTGTTGAGCTCTGACGCGAATTAGCGAGAGGAAGCGATCATACTTCTGGACCTTTGAGTGTCTAAACAAGTTCAGAGCCCAAGTGTTTGTGGTTCGTTTTAGAGGTTACCAGTGGGAGATGAGGACCAGCAAGAGCTTTCGGGGCTGGCACCTTTAGTGTAGGAGCAATCGCTGGACGTTCGCAATTTCGGTGTAGAGCTCTGGCCAGACTGAGCAGGAGAGGGAGTGTACGTTGGAAGTTTTAGTAGCCTAAACAAGTTCAGAGCCCAAGTGTTTGTGGTTCGTTTGAGAGGTTACCAGTGGGAGATGAGGAGCAGCAACAGCTTTCAGGGCTGGCACCTTAAGCGTAGGAGCAATCGCTGGACGTTCGCAATTTCGCTGTTGATCTCTGACGTGAATTAGCGAGAGGAAGCGATCATACGTCTAGATCTTTGAGTGTCTAAACAAGGTCTGAACCCAAGTGTTTGTGGTTCGTTTGAGAGGTTCCCAGTGGGCGATGAGGACCAGCAAGAGCTTCAGGGCTGGCACCTTTAGTGTAGGAGCAATCGCTGGACGTTCGCAATTTCGGTGTAGAGCTCTGGCCAGACTGAGCAGGAGAGGTGTGTGTATGTTGGAAGTTTTAGTAGCCTAAACAAGTTCAGAGCCCAAGCGTTTGTGGTTCGTTTGAGAGGTTCCCAGTGGGAGATGAGGACCAGCAAGAGCTTTCAGGGCTGGCACCTTTAGTGTAGGAGCAATCGCTGGACGTTCGCAATTTCGGTGTTGAGCTCTGACGTGAATTAGCGAGAGGAAGCGATCATACGCCTGATCTTTGAGTGTCTAAACAAGTTCAGAGCCCAAGTGTTTGTGGTTCGTTTGAGAGGTTACCAGTGGGAGATGAGGAGCTACAAGAGCTTTCAGGGCTGGCACTTTTACTGTAGGAGCAATCCCTGGACGTTCGCAATTTCGGTGTTGAGCTCTGGCCAGACTGAGCAGGAGAGGCTGTGTATGTTGGAAGTTTTAGTAGGCTAAACAAGTTCAGAGCCCAAGTGTTTGTGGTTCGTTTGAGAGGTTCCCAGTGGGAGATGAGGAGCAGCAAGAGCTTTCAGGGCTGGCACCTTTAGTGTAGGAGCAATCACTCGACGTTCGCAATTTCGGTGTTGAGCTCTGACGTGAATTAGCGAGAGGAAGCGATCATACGCCTGGACCTTTGAGTGTCTAAACAAGTTCAGATCCCAAGGGTTTGTGGTTCGTTTGAGAGGTTACCAGTGGGAGATGAGGAGCAGCAAGAACTTTCAGGGCTGGCACTTTTACTTTAGGAGCAATCGCTGGACATTTGCAATTTCGGTGTTGAGCTCTGGCTAGACTGAGCAGGAGAGGCAGTGTACATTGGAAGTTTTCGTAGCCTAAAACAAGTTGAGAGCCCAAGCGTTTGTGGTTCGTTTGAGAGGTTACCAGTGGGAGATGAGGACCAGCCACAGCTTTCAGGGCTGGCACCTTTAGTGTAGGAGCAATCACTCGACGTTCGCAATTTCGGTGTTGAGGTCTGGCCAGACTGAGCAGGAGAGGCAGTGTACGTTGGAAGTTTTAGTAGCCTAAACAAGTTCAGAGCCCAAGCGTTTGTGGTTCGTTTTAGAGGTTAGCAGTGGGAGATGAGGACCAGCCACAGCTTTCAGGGCTGGCACCTTTAGTGTAGGAGCAATCGCTGGACGTTCGCATTTCGGTGTTGAGGTCTGACGTGAATTAGCGAGAGGAAGCGATGATACGTCTGGACCTTTGAATGTCTAAACAAGTTCAGAGCCCAAGTGTTTGTGGTTCGTTTGAGAGGTTACCAGTGGGAGATGAGGAGCAGCAAGAGCTTTCAGGGCTGGCACCTTTAGTGTAGGAGCAATCGCTGGACGTTCGCAATTTCGGTGTTGAGCTCTGGCCAGACTGAGCAGGAGAGGGTGTGTACGTTGGAACTTTTAGTAGCCTAAACAAGTTCAGAGCCCAAGCGTTTGTGGTTCCTTTGAGAGGTTACCAGTGGGAGATGAGGAGCAGCAAGAGCTTTCAGGGCTGGCACCTTTAGTGTAGGAGCAATCGCTGGACGTTCGCAATTTCGGTGTTGAGCTCTGACGTGAATTAGCGAGAGGAAGCGATCATACGCCTGGATCTTTGAATGTCTAAACAAGTTCAGAGCCCAAGTGTTTGTGGTTTGTTTTAGAGGTTACCAGTGGGAGATGAGGAGCAGCAAGAGCTTTCAGGGCTGGCACCTTTAGTGTAGGAGCAATCGCTGGACGTTCGCAATTTCGGTGTTGAGCTCTGGCCAGACTGAGCAGGAGAGGCTGTGTATGTTGGAAGTTTTAGTAGGCTAAACAAGTTCAGAGCCCAAGTGTTTGTGGTTCGTTTGAGAGGTTCCCAGTGGGAGATGAGGAGCAGCAAGAGCTTTCAGGGCTGGCACCTTTAGTGTAGGAGCAATCGCTGGACGTTCGCAATTTCGGTGTTGAGCTCTGACGTGAATTAGCGAGAGGAAGCGATGATACGTCTGGAACTTTGAGTGTCTAAACAAGTTCAGAGCCCAAGTGTTTGTGGTTCGTTTGAGAGGTTACCAGTGGGAGATGAGGAGCAGCAAGAACTTTCAGGGCTGGCACTTTTACTTTAGGAGCAATCGCTGGACATTTGCAATTTCGGTGTTGAGCTCTGACGCGAATTAGCGAGAGGAAGCGATCATACTTCTGGACCTTTGAGTGTCTAAACAAGTTCAGAGCCCAAGTGTTTGTGGTTCGTTTTAGAGGTTACCAGTGGGAGATGAGGACCAGCAAGAGCTTTCAGGGCTGGCACCTTTAGTGTAGGAGCAATCGCTGGACGTTCGCAATTTCGGTGTTGAGCTCTGACGTGAATTAGCGAGAGGAAGCGATGATACGTCTGGACCTTTGAGTGTCTAAACAAGTTCAGAGCGTAAGTGTTTGTGGTTCGTTTTAGAGGTTACCAGTGGGAGAAGAGGAGAAGCAAGAGCTTTCAGGGCTGGCACCTTAAGTGTAGGAGCAATCGCTGGACGTTCGCAATTTCGCTGTTGATCTCTGACGTGAATTAGCGAGAGGAAGCGATCATACGTCTAGACCTTTGAGTGTCTAAACAAGGTCTGAACCCAAGTGTTTGTGGTTCGTTTTAGAGGTTCCCAGTGGGCGATGAAGAGCAGCAAGAGCTTTCAGGGCTGGCACCTTTAGTGTAGGAGCAATCGCTGGACGTTCGCAATTTCGGTGTTGAGCTCTGGCCAGACTGAGCAGGAGAGGTGTGTATGTTGGAAGTTTTAGTAGCCCTAAACAAGTTCAGAGCCCAAGCGTTTGTGGTTCGTTTGAGAGGTTACCAGTGGGAGATGAGGATCAGCAAGAGCTTTCAGGGGCTGGCACCTTTAGTGTAGGAGCAATCGCTGGCCGTTTGCAATTTCGGTGTTGAGCTCTGACGTGAATTAGCGAGTGAAGCGATCATACGCCTGGATCTTTGGGTGTCTAAACAAGTTCAGAGCCCAAGCGTTGGTGGTTCGTTTCAGAGATTCCCAGTTGGAGATGAGGACCAGCAAGAGCTTTCAGGGCTGGCACCTTTAGTGTAGGAGCAATCGCTGGACGTTCGCAATTTCGGTATTGAGCTCCGGCTAGACTGAGCAGGAGAGGCTGTGTATGTTGGAAGTTTTAGTAGCCTAAACAAGGTCAGAGCCCAAGTGTTTGTGGTTCGTTTTAGAGGTTAGCAGTGGGAGATGAGGACCAGCAAGAGCTTTCAGGGCTGGCACCTTTAGTGTAGGAACAATCGCTGGACGTTCGCAATTTCGGTGTTTAGCTCTGACGTGAATTAGCGCGAGGAAGCGATAATACGTCTGGACCTTTGAGTGTCTAAACAAGTTCAGAGCCCAAGTGTTTGTGGTTCGTTTGAGAGGTTACCAGTGGGCGATGAGGAGCAGCAAGAGCTTTCAGGGCTGGCACCTTTAGTGTTGGAGCAATCGCTGGACGTTCGCAATTTCGGTGTTGAGCTCTGACGCGAATTAGCGAGAGGAAGCGATCATACTTCTGGACCTTTGAGTGTCTAAACAAGTTCAGAGCCCAAGTGTTTGTGGTTCGTTTTAGAGGTTACCAGTGGGAGATGAGGACCAGCAAGAGCTTTCAGGGCTGGCACCTTTAGTGTAGGAGCAATCGCTGGACGTTCGCAATTTCGGTGTTGAGCTCTGGGCAGACTGAGCAGGAGAGGGAGTGTACGTTGGAAGTTTTAGTAGCCTAAACAAGTTCAGAGCCCAAGTGTTTGTGGTTCGTTTGAGAGGTTACCAGTGGGAGATGAGGAGCAGCAACAGCTTTCAGGGCTGGCACCTTAAGCGTAGGAGCAATCGCTGGACGTTCGCAATTTCGCTGTTGATCTCTGACGTGAATTAGCGAGAGGAAGCGATCATACGTCTAGACCTTTGAGTGTCTAAACAAGGTCTGAACCCAAGTGTTTGTGGTTCGTTTTAAAGGTTCCCAGTGGGCGATGAGGAGCAGCAAGAGCTTTCAGGGCTGGCACCTTTAGTGTAGGAGCAATCGCTGGACGTTCGCAATTTCGGTGTAGAGCTCTGGCCAGACTGAGCAGGAGAGGGTGTGTATGTTGGAAGTTTTAGTAGGCTAAACAAGTTCAGAGCCCAAGTGTTTGTGGTTCGTTTGAGAGGTTACCAGTGGGAGATGAGGACCAGCAAGAGCTTTCAGGGCTGGGCACCTTTAGTGTAGGAGCAATCGCTGGCCCTTTGCAATTTCGGGTGTTGAGCTCTGACGTGAATTAGCGAGAGGAAGCGATCATACGCCTGGATCTTTGAGTGTCTAAACAAGTTCAGAGCCCAAGTGTTTGTGGTTCGTTTTAGAGGTTACCAGTGGGAGATGAGGAGCTGCAAGAGCTTTCAGGGCTGGCACTTTTACTGTAGGAGCAATCCTGGACGTTCGCAATTTCGGTGTTGAGCTCTGGCCAGACTGAGCAGGAGAGGGTGTGTGCGTTGGAACTTTTAGTAGCCTAAACAAGTTCAGAGCCCAAGCGTTTGTGGTTCGTTTTAGAGGTTACCAGTGGGAGATGAGGAGCAGCAAGAGCTTTCAGGGCTGGCACCTTTAGTGTAGGAGCAATCGCTGGACGTTCGCAATTTCGGTGTTGATCTCTGACGTGAATTAGCGAGAGGAAGCGATCATACGTCTCGACCTTTGAGTGTCTAAACAAGGTCTGAACCCAAGTGTTTGTGGTTCGTTTTAGAGGTCCCAGTGGGCGATGAGGAGCAGCAAGAGCTTTCAGGGCTGGCACCTTTAGTGTAGGAGCAATCGCTGGACGTTCGCAATTTCGGTGTAGAGCTCTGGCCAGACTGAGCAGGAGAGGGTGTGTATGTTGGAAGTTTTAGTAGCCTAAAGAAGTTCAGAGCCCAAGCGTTTGTGGTTCGTTTGAGAGGTTACCAGTGGGAGATGAGGACCAGCAAGAGCTTTCAGGGCTGGCACCTTTAGTGTAGAGCAATCGCTGGCCCTTTGCAATTTCGTGTTGAGCTCTGACGTGAATTAGCGAGAGGAAGCGATCATACGCCTGGATCTTTGAGTGTCTAAACAAGTTCAGAGCCCAAGTGTTTGTGGTTCGTTTTAGAGGTTACCAGTGGGAGATGAGGAGCTGCAAGAGCTTTCAGGGCTGGCACTTTTACTGTAGGAGCAATCCCTGGACGTTCGCAATTTCGGTGTTGAGCTCTGGCCAGACTGAGCAGGAGAGGGTGTGTGCGTTGGAACTTTTAGTAGCCTAAACAAGTTCAGAGCCCAAGCGTTTGTGGTTCGTTTTAGAGGTTACCAGTGGGAGATGAGGAGCAGCAAGAGCTTTCAGGGCTGGCACACCTTTAGTGTAGGAGCAATCGCTGGACGTTCGCAATTTCGGTGTTGATCTCTGACGTGAATTAGCGAGAGGAAGCGATCATACGTCTCGACCTTTGAGTGTCTAAACAAGGTCTGAACCCAAGTGTTTGTGGTTCGTTTTAGAGGTTCCCAGTGGGCGATGAGGAGCAGCAAGAGCTTTCAGGGCTGGCACCTTTAGTGTAGGAGCAATCGCTGGACGTTCGCAATTTCGGTATAGAGCTCTGGCCAGACTGAGCAGGAGAGGTGTGTATGTTGGAAGTTTTAGTAGCCTAAACAAGTTCAGAGCCCAAGCGTTTGTGGTTCGTTTGAGAGGTTACCAGTGGGAGATGGGGATCAGCAAGAGCTTTCAGGGCTGGCACCTTTAGTGTAGGAGCAATCGCTGGCCGTTTGCAATTTCGGTGTTGAGCTCTGACGTGAATTAGCGAGAGGAAGCGATCATACGCCTGGATCTTTGAGTGTCTAAACAAGTTCAGAGCCCAAGCGTTTGTGGTTCGTTTTAGAGGTTCCCAGTGGGAGATGAGGACCAGCAAGAGCTTTCAGGGCTGGCACCTTTAGTGTAGGAGCAATCGCTGGACGTTCGCAATTTCGGTATTGAGCTCCGGCTAGACTGAGCAGGAGAGGCTGTGTATGTTGGAAGTTTTAGTAGCCTAAACAAGTTCAGAGCCCAAGCGTTTGTGGTTCGTTTGAGAGGTTAGCAGTGGGAGATGAGGACCAGCAAAAGCTTTCAGGGCTGGCACCTTTAGTGTAGGAACAATCGCTGGACGTTCGCAATTTTGGTGTTAACTCTGACGTGAATTAGCACGAGGAAGCGATAATACGTCTGGACCTTTGAGTGTCTAAACAAGTTCAGAGCCCAAGTGTTTGTGGTTCGTTTGAGAGGTTACCAGTGGGAGATGAGGAGCAGCAAGAGCTTTCAGGGCTGGCACCTTTAGTGTTGGAGCAATCGCTGGACGTTCGCAATTTCGGTGTTGAGCTCTGACGCGAATTAGCGAGAGGAAGCGATCATACTTCTGGACCTTTGAGTGTCTAAACAAGTTCAGAGCCCAAGTGTTTGTGGTTCGTTTTAGAGGTTACCAGTGGGAGATGAGGACCAGCAAGAGCTTTCAGGGCTGGCACCTTTAGTGTAGGAGCAATCGCTGGACGTTCGCAATTTCGGTGTTGAGCTCTGGGCAGACTGAGCAGGAGAGGGAGTGTACGTTGGAAGTTTTAGTAGCCTAAACAAGTTCAGAGCCCAAGTGTTTGTGGTTCGTTTGAGAGGTTACCAGTGGGAGATGAGGAGCAGCAACAGCTTTCAGGGCTGGCACCTTAAGCGTAGGAGCAATCGCTGGACGTTCGCAATTTCGCTGTTGATCTCTGACGTGAATTAGCGAGAGGAAGCGATCATACGTCTAGATCTTTGAGTGTCTAAACAAGGTCTGAACCCAAGTGTTTGTGGTTCGTTTGAGAGGTTCCCAGTGGGCGATGAGGACCAGCAAGAGCTTTCAGGGCTGGCACCTTTAGTGTAGGAGCAATCGCTGGACGTTCGCAATTTCGGTGTAGAGCTCTGGCCAGACTGAGCAGGAGAGGGTGTGTATGTTGGAAGTTTCAGTAGCCTAAACAAGTTCAGAGCCCAAGCGTTTGTGGTTCGTTTGAGAGGTTCCCAGTGGGAGATGAGGACCAGCAAGAGCTTTCAGGGCTGGCACCTTTAGTGTAGGAGCAATCGCTGGACGTTCGCAATTTCGGTGTTGAGCTCTGACGTGAATTAGCGAGAGGAAGCGATCATACGCCTGGATCTTTGAGTGTCTAAACAAGTTCAGAGCCCAAGTGTTTGTGGTTCGTTTGAGAGGTTACCAGTGGGAGATGAGGAGCTACAAGAGCTTTCAGGGCTGGCACTTTTACTGTAGGAGCAATCCCTGGACGTTCGCAATTTCGGTGTTGAGCTCTGGGCAGACTGAGCAGGAGAGGCTGTGTATGTTGGAATTTTTAGTAGGCTAAACAAGTTCAGAGCCCAAGTGTTTGTGGTTCGTTTGAGAGGTTCCCAGTGGGAGATGAGGAGCAGCAAGAGCTTTCAGGGCTGGCACCTTTAGTGTAGGAGCAATCACTCGACGTTCGCAATTTCGGTGTTGAGCTCTGACGTGAATTAGCGAGAGGAAGCGATCATACGCCTGGACCTTTGAGTGTCTAAACAAGTTCAGATCCCAAGGGTTTGTGGTTCGTTTGAGAGGTTACCAGTGGGAGATGAGGAGCAGCAAGAACTTTCAGGGCTGGCACTTTTACTTTAGGAGCAATCGCTGGACATTTGCAATTTCGGTGTTGAGCTCTGGCTAGACTGAGCAGGAGAGGCAGTGTACATTGGAAGTTTTCGTAGCCTAAACAAGTTGAGAGCCCAAGCGTTTGTGGTTCGTTTGAGAGGTTACCAGTGGGAGATGAGGACCAGCCACAGCTTTCAGGGCTGGCACCTTTAGTGTAGGAGCAATCACTCGACGTTCGCAATTTCGGTGTTGAGGTCTGACGTGAATTAGCGAGAGGAAGCGATCATACGCCTGGACCTTTGAGTGTCTAAACAAGTTCAGAGCCCAAGTGTTTGTGGTTCGTTTGAGAGGTTCCCAGTGGGAGGTGAGGACCAGCAACAGCTTTCAGGGCTGGCACCTTTAGTGTAGGAGCAATCGCTGGACGTTCGCAATTTCGGTGTTGAGCTGTGGCCAGACTGAGCAGGAGAGGCTGTGTATGTTGGAAGTTTTAGTAGCCTAAACAAGTTGAGAGCCCAAGTGTTTGTGGTTCGTTTTAGAGGTTCCCAGTGGGAGATGAGGACCAGCAACAGCTTTCAGGGCTGGCACCTTTAGTGTAGGAGCAATCGCTGGACGTTCACAATTTCGGTGTTGAGGTCTGACGTGAATTAGCGAGAGGAAGCGATGATACGTCTGGACCTTTGAATGTCTAAACAAGTTCAGAGCCCAAGTGTTTGTGGTTCGTTTGAGAGGTTACCAGTGGGAGATGAGGAGCAGCAAGAGCTTTCAGGGCTGGCACCTTTAGTGTAGGAACAATCGCTGGACGTTCGCAATTTCGGTGTTGAGCTCTGACGTGAATTAGCGAGAGGAAGCGATCATATGCCTGGATCTTTGAGTGTCTTAAAAAGTTCAGAGCCCAAGTGTTTGTGCTTCGTTTGAGAGGTTACCAGTGGGAGATGAGGAGCAGCAAGAGCTTTCAGGGCTGGCACCTTTAGTGTAGGAGCAATCGCTGGACGTTCGCAATTTCGCTGTTGATCTCTGACGTGAATTAGCGAGAGGAAGCGATCATACGTCTAGACCTTTGAGTGTCTAAACAAGGTCTGAACCCAAGTGTTTGTGGTTCGTTTTAGAGGTTCCCAGTGGGCGATGAGGAGCAGCAAGAGCTTTCAGGGCTGGCACCTTTAGTGTAGGAGCAATCGCTGGACGTTCGCAATTTCGGTATAGAGCTCTGGCCAGACTGAGCAGGAGAGGCTGTGTATGTTGGAAGTTTTAGTAGCCTAAACAAGTTCAGAGCCCAAGCGTTTGTGGTTCGTTTTAGAGGTTACCAGTGGGAGATGAGGATCAGCAAGAGCTTTCAGGGCTGGCACCTTTAGTGTAGGAGCAATCGCTGGCCGTTTGCAATTTCGGTGTTGAGCTCTGACGTGAATTAGCGAGAGGAAGCGATCATACGCCTGGATCTTTGAGTGTCTAAACAAGTTCAGAGCCCAAGTGTTTGTGGTTCGTTTGAGAGGTTACCAGTGGGAGATGAGGAGCAGCAAGAGCTTTCAGGGCTGGCACCTTTAGTGTTGGAGCAATCCCTGGACGTTCGCAATTTCGGTGTTGAGCTCTGACGCGAATTAGCGAGAGGAAGCGATCATACTTCTGGACCTTTGAGTGTCTAAACAAGTTCAGAGCGCAAGTGTTTGTGGTTCGTTTGAGAGGTTACCAGTGGGAGATGAGGACCAGCAAGAGCTTTCAGGGCTGGCACCTTTAGTGTAGGAGCAATCGCTGGACGTTCGCAATTTCGGTGTTGAGCTCTGGGCAGACTGAGCAGGAGAGGGAGTGTACGTTGGAAGTTTTAGTAGCCTAAACAAGTTCAGAGCCCAAGTGTTTGTGGTTCGTTTGAGAGGTTACCAGTGGGAGATGAGGAGCAGCAACAGCTTTCAGGGCTGGCACCTTAAGCGTAGGAGCAATCGCTGGACGTTCGCAATTTCGCTGTTGATCTCTGACGTGAATTAGCGAGAGGAAGCGATCATACGTCTAGATCTTTGAGTGTCTAAAGAAGGTCTGAACCCAAGTGTTTGTGGTTCGTTTTAGAGGTTCCCAGTGGGCGATGAGGAGCAGCAAGAGCTTTCAGGGCTGGCACCTTTAGTGTAGGAGCAATCGCTGGACGTTCGCAATTTCGGTGTAGAGCTCTGGCCAGACTGAGCAGGAGAGGGTGTGTATGTTGGAAGTTTTAGTAGCCTAAACAAGTTCAGAGCCCAAGCGTTTGTGGTTCGTTTGAGAGGTTCCCAGTGGGAGATGAGGACCAGCAAGAGCTTTCAGGGCTGGCACCTTTAGTGTAGGAGCAATCGCTGGACGTTCGCAATTTCGGTGTTGAGCTCTGACGTGAATTAGCGAGAGGAAGCGATCATACGCCTGGATCTTTGAGTGTCTAAACAAGTTCAGAGCCCAAGTGTTTGTGGTTCGTTTGAGAGGTTACCAGTGGGAGATGAGGACCAGCAAGAGCTTTCAGGGCTGGCACTTTTACTGTAGGAGCAATCGCTGGACGTTCGCAATTTCGGTGTTGAGCTCTGGGCAGACTGAGCAGGAGAGGGAGTGTACGTTGGAAGTTTTAGTAGCCTAAACAAGTTCAGAGCCCAAGCGTTTGTGGTTCGTTTTAGAGGTTAGCAGTGGGAGATGAGGACCAGCCACAGCTTTCAGGGCTGGCACCTTTAGTGTAGGAGCAATCGCTGGACGTTCGCAATTTCGGTGTTGAGGTCTGACGTGAATTAGCGAGAGGAAGCGATGATACGTCTGGACCTTTGAATGTCTAAAGAAGTTCAGAGCCCAAGTGTTTGTGGTTCGTTTGAGAGGTTACCAGTGGGAGATGAGGAGCAGCAAGAGCTTTCAGGGCTGGCACCTTTAGTGTAGGAGCAATCGCTGGACGTTCGCAATTTCGGTGTTGAGCTCTGACGTGAATTAGCGAGAGGAAGCGATCATACGCCTGGATCTTTGAATGTCTAAACAAGTTCAGAGCCCAAGTGTTTGTGGTTTGTTTTAGAGGTTCCCAGTGGGAGATGAGGAGCAGCAAGAGCTTTCAGGGCTGGCACCTTTAGTGTAGGAGCAATCGCTGGACGTTCGCAATTTCGGTGTTGAGCTGTGGCCAGACTGAGCAGGAGAGGCTGTGTATGTTGGAAGTTTTAGTAGGCTAAACAAGTTCAGAGCCCAAGTGTTTGTGGTTCGTTTGAGAGGTTCCCAGTGGGAGATGAGGACCAGCCACAGCTTTTTAGGGCTGGCACCTTTAGTGTAGGAGCAATCACTCGACGTTCACAATTTCGGTGTTGAGGTCTGACGTGAATTAGCGAGAGGAAGCGATCATAGGCCTGGACCTTTGAGTGTCTAAACAAGTTCAGATCCCAAGTGTTTGTGGTTCGTTTGAGAGGTTCCCAGTGGGAGATGAGGAGCAGCAAGAACTTTCAGGGCTGGCACTTTTACTTTAGGAGCAATCGCTGGACATTTGCAATTTCGGTGTTGAGCTCTGGCCAGACTGAGCAGGAGAGGGAGTGTACATTGGAAGTTTTCGTAGCCTAAACAAGTTGAGAGCCCAAGCGTTTGTGGTTCGTTTGAGAGGTTACCAGTGGGAGATGAGGACCAGCCACAGCTTTCAGGGCTGGCACCTTTAGTGTAGGAGCAATCACTCGACGTTCGCAATTTCGGTGTTGAGGTCTGACGTGAATTAGCGAGAGGAAGCGATCATACGCCTGGACCTTTGAGTGTCTAAACAAGTTCAGATCCCAAGTGTTTGTGGTTCGTTTGAGAGGTTCCCAGTGGGAGGTGAGGACCAGCAACAGCTTTCAGGGCTGGCACCTTTAGTGTAGGAGCAATCGCTGGACGTTCGCAATTTCGGTGTTGAGCTCTGGCCAGACTGAGCAGGAGAGGCTGTGTATGTTGGAAGTTTTAGTAGCCTAAACAAGTTCAGAGCCCAAGTGTTTGTGGTTCGTTTGAGAGGTTACCAGTGGGAGATGAGAAGCAGCAAGAGCTTTCAGGGCTGGCACCTTTAGTGTAGGAGCAGTCGCTGGACGTTCGCATTTTCGGTGTTGAGCTCTGACGCGAATTAGCGAGAGGAAGCGATCATACTTCTGGACCTTTGAGTGTCTAAACAAGTTCAGAGCCCAAGTGTTTGAGGTTCGTTTTAGAGGTTACCAGTGGGAGATGAGGACCAGCAAGAGCTTTCAGGGCTGGCACCTTTAGTGTAGGAGCAATCGCTGGACGTTCGCAATTTCGGTGTTGAGCTCTGGGCAGACTGAGCAGGAGAGGGAGTGTACGTTGGAAGTTTTAGTAGCCTAAACAAGTTCAGAGCCCAAGTGTTTGTGGTTCGTTTTAGAGGTTCCCAGTGGGAGATGAGGAGCAGCAAGAGCTTTCAGGGCTGGCACCTTTAGTGTAGGAGCAATCGCTGGCCGTTTGCAATTTCGGTGTTGAGGTCTGACGTGAATTAGCGAGAGGAAGCGATGATACGTCTGGACCTTTGAATGTCTAAACAAGTTCAGAGCCCAAGTGTTTGTGGTTCGTTTGAGAGGTTACCAGTGGGAGATGAGGAGCAGCAAGAGCTTTCAGGGCTGGCACCTTTAGTGTAGGAACAATCGCTGGACGTTCGCAATTTCGGTGTTGAGCTCTGACGTGAATTAGCGAGAGGAAGCGATCATACGCCTGGATCTTTGAGTGTCTTAAAAAGTTCAGAGCCCAAGTGTTTGTGCTTCGTTTGAGAGGTTACCAGTGGGAGATGAGGAGCAGCAAGAGCTTTCAGGGCTGGCACCTTTAGTGTAGGAGCAATCGCTGGACGTTCGCAATTTCGGTGTTGAGCTCTGACGTGAATTAGCGAGAGGAAGCGATGATACGTCTGGACCTTTGAGTGTCTAAACAAGTTCAGTGCGCAAGTGTTTGTGGTTCGTTTGAGAGGTTACCAGTGGGAGATGAGGAGCAGCAAGAGCTTTCAGGGCTGGCACCTTTAGTGTAGGAGCAATCGCTGGACGTTCGCAATTTCGGTGTTGAGCTCTGGCCAGACTGAGCAGGAGAGGGTGTGTACGTTGGAACTTTTAGTAGCCTAAACAAGTTCAGAGCCCAAGCGTTTGTGGTTCATTTGAGAGGTTCCCAGTGGGAGATGAGGACCAGCAAGAGCTTTCAGGGCTGGCACCTTTAGTGTAGGAGCAATCGCTGGACGTTCGCAATTTCGGTGTTGAGGTCTGACGTGAATTAGCGAGAGGAAGCGATAATACGTCTGGACCTTTGAGTGTCTAAACAAATTCAGAGCCCAAAGTGTTTGTGGTTCGTTTGAGAGGTTACCAGTGGGAGATGAGGAGCAGCAACAGCTTTCAGGGCTGGCATCTTAAGTGTAGGAGCAATCGCTGGACGTTCGCAATTTCGCTGTTGATCTCTGACGTGAATTAGCGAGAGGAAGCGATCATACGTCTAGACCTTTGAGTGTCTAAACAAGGTCTGAACCCAAGTGTTTGTGGTTCGTTTTAGAGGTTCCCAGTGGGCGATGAGGAGCAGCAAGAGCTTTCAGGGCTGGCACCTTTAGTGTAGGAGCAATCGCTGGACGTTCGCAATTTCGGTGTAGAGCTCTGGCCAGACTGAGCAGGAGAGGGTGTGTATGTTGGAAGTTTTAGTAGGCTAAACAAGTTCAGAGCCCAAGCGTTTGTGCTTCGTTTGAGAGGTTACCAGTGGGAGGTGAGGACCAGCCACAGGTTTCAGGGCTGGCACCTTTAGTGTAGGAGCAATCGCTGGACGTTCGCAATTTCGGTGTTGAGCTCTGACGTGAATTAGCGAGAGGAAGCGATGATACGTCTGGACCTTTGAATGTCTAAACAAGTTCAGAGCCCAAGTGTTTGTGGTTCGTTTGAGAGGTTACCAGTGGGAGATGAGGAGCAGCAACAGCTTTCAGGGCTGGCACCTTTAGTGTAGGAGCAATCGCTGGACGTTCGCAATTTCGGTGTTGAGCTCTGACGTGAATTAGCGAGAGGAAGCAATGATACGTCTGGACCTTTGAGTGTCTAAACAAGTTCAGAGCCCAGGTGTTTGTGGTTCGTTTTAGAGGTTCCCAGTGGGCGATGAGGAGCAGCAAGAGCTTTCAGGGCTGGCACCTTTAGTGTAGGAGCAATCGCTGGACGTTCGCAATTTCGCTGTTGAGCTCTGACGTGAATTAGCGAGAGGAAGCGATCATACGTCTAGACCTTTGAGTGTCTAAACAAGGTCTGAACCCAAGTGTTTGTGGTTCGTTTGAGAGGTTACCAGTGGGAGATGAGGAGCAGCAAGAGATTTCAGGGCTGGCACCTTTAGTGTAGGAGCAATCGCTGGCCGTTTGCAATTTCGGTGTTGAGCTCTGACGTGAATTAGCGAGAGGAAGCGATCATACGCCTGGATCTTTGAGTGTCTAAACAAGTTCAGAGCCCAAGCGTTTGTGGTTCGTTTTAGAGGTTCCCAGTGGGAGATGAGGACCAGCAAGAGCTTTCAGGGCTGGCACCTTTAGTGTAGGAGCAATCGCTGGACGTTCGCAATTTCGGTATTGAGCTCCGGCTAGACTGAGCAGGAGAGGCTGTGTATGTTGGAAGTTTTAGTAGCCTAAACAAGGTCAGAGCCCAAGTGTTTGTGCTTCGTTTGAGAGGTTAGCAGTGGGAGATGAGGACCAGCAACAGCTTTCAGGGCTGGCACCTTTAGTGTAGGAACAATCGCTGGACGTTCGCAATTTCGGTGTTTAGCTCTGACGTGAATTAGCGCGAGGAAGCGATAATACGTCTGGACCTTTGAGTGTCTAAACAAGTTCAGAGCCCAAGTGTTTGTGGTTCGTTTGAGAGGTTACCAGTGGGAGATGAGGACCAGCAAGAGCTTTCAGGGCTGGCACCTTTAGTGTTGGAGCAATCGCTGGACGTTCGCAATTTCGGTGTTGAGCTCTGACGCGAATTAGCGAGAGGAAGCGATCATACTTCTGGACCTTTGAGTGTCTAAACAAGTTCAGAGCCCAAGTGTTTGTGGTTCGTTTTAGAGGTTACCAGTGGGAGATGAGGACCAGCAAGAGCTTTCAGGGCTGGCACCTTTAGTGTAGGAGCAATCGCTGGACGTTCGCAATTTCGGTGTTGAGCTCTGACGTGAATTAGCGAGAGGAAGCGATGATACGTCTGGACCTTTGAGTGTCTAAACAAGTTCAGAGCCCAAGTGTTTGTGGTTCGTTTGAGAGGTTACCAGTGGGAGATGAGGACCAGCAAGAGCTTTCAGGGCTGGCACCTTTAGTGTAGGAGCAATCGCTGGACGTTCGCAATTTCGGTGTTGAGCTCTGGCCAGACTGAGCAGGAGAGGCATTGTACGTTGGAAGTTTTAGTAGGCTAAACAAGTTCAGAGCCCAAGTGTTTGTGGTTCATTTGAGAGGTTACCAGTGGGAGATGAGGACCAGCAAGAGCTTTCAGGGCTGGCACCTTTAGTGTAGGAGCAATCACTGGACGTTCGCAATTTCGGTGTTGAGCTCTGACGTGAATTAGCGAGAGGAAGCGATGATACGTCTGGACCTTTGAGTGTCTAAACAAGTTCAGAGCCCAAGTGTTTGTGGTTCGTTTGAGAGGTTACCAGTGGGAGATGAGGAGCAGCAACAGCTTTCAGGGCTGGCACCTTAAGTGTAA